>NC_087076.1:2258448-2270301 GCF_026151205.1 Bolinopsis microptera
AAACAAAAATGTTTGGAAGGGTGCTATGTTTTGTTAGATTTTTTGGGATTGTAGATCAATAACCCCCAGTTTCCAAAGTTTGGAGGAATGGGTAACGCATTTCGGGCTCAGCCTGAGGAACTACTGGAGGCTCAACAAGAAGCGTGCTCAGGCCGGTTTTGTTGTGACATGCTTTCGCAACTTTTCTTCCAGTTTTTCCTTACAATCCAGAGGGGTTCCAGAGTTGTGTGTGGTACATTACAAAAGTATAGAATCGTTGATATTCTTACGGTACCAAAATTGTAGGTAAGTTAACCTCATTATTTTTTCACTTTTTTCCAAGATAAAAGAAAGTCAATCAACACGTCAATCTATTTAGAAATGTGTTATACCGTAAACTTACGATGAAAATAAATATAATAACTCTAATCATTTGATCTAATTTCGCTATATCTAAAAAAAAAAGGGCTAAACCTCATTTAATCACGTTTCGGGATATTACTTTTTTTTCTGACAATTTAATGAACCTAAAAATTTAGAGTTTACATTGCTGACCGAAAATAAAAAAAAAATTATGGAGTGTAAATAAAATATTAACCTCAATTAATTTTATTACCTCAATGTTGTAAGTCAATTTTGTGGGAAAATCGGGTTAAACCTCAATCATAAAAAAAGTTTAAGCAGCTATAAATAATGTGAATAGCAGCAATGTTTCTTGTCATCAAAAAATTTAATTGATTTAGAAAATAAATATTTGGGTCGATTTTTTTGACCCCTTATCCCCCCCCCCCCCCCTCCTGGCCTTAATATTGGTCCTAGGACCACTCAAACCAAGTTTGGGAATCAAATGTATGTCTAGAACGGCCAATACTTTCGATGTCCCCATGTTCCCAAAAATCTGGATACTCAGGAGGATTATTGGAACAAAATTGGAACATTTTGGAACATTGATTACATCGGTTCAAGCCATGCAGTGGATTTCCAAACTTTGGTTTATTTTGGTGGTCCTAGGACCAATATTAAGTTCTTTGCGACCAATTTATAAAACTATTCTGAGCACTTTTGAAGAGAATGTTTCATTTTTCGTTCATTTCCGTTTCATTCCATGAAACCTGGGTAAAATGTTTATGCTTACTTTCGATGGCCCCCCAGACCAGCTTGCAAACTATATCTATCATTTTTACAAATTATTTCCTGGCACCCTTCAGGGAATATTAGGGCAAATAAATGCAAGTCCCACTATTTGGTCCCCCATGTTCCAAAAAAAGTTCCAAAATTCCAGATTCATCAACGCCAACGAGGTAATTCAGCTTTCAGTATTTTTTATTTATAGCCTGCGGCCCTATTCTAAAAAAAATGTTTTATATTTATAATGAATAACTACACCTCGGGCATTTTGTTTTAAAGTAAGTGTTGAAACTCAGCAAAATATTGATAAATAAAAACATTGTTGACCACATTTTCCAACTTGAGACACCATTGCTAGCGCCCACTTTGACTGAATAACAAGGCAATATAATCACTTTATTTAATGAATACTTTGGATGTTGCAGTGCTCCCATATCACCAACATAATAATAAAGCAGATCAAAGTGATGGGACTTGTAGATTGGATAACTTTAATTTAATTAATTAATTAATTACTTTAATTGTGGTAATAATTGGTCACGTGTTCTCAACCATTAACCAGTGTGGTAGAGCAACATCATGTAGTGGACATCTTGAGAAATGAGTAGTAGGTAGAAATGTCAGGTTGCTCTTCAAAATCGTCTTTTTTCCGATAATAAAATTGACATCAAGATTTTTCCTCGATAATTTTCAAGAGACTTGAATGTCAATTTTAATATCGGAGAAAAAGACGATTTATGAAGAAGCAACCTTACCATTTCTACCTACTACTCATTTCTCAAAATGTCCCACTACATGATGTTTGCTCTAGTTCTACCACTTTGACTTATGTCCCTTAAGCGCTTTTAACTACCTTCACCAAAACCTTGACTGCGGCTTTGTTAACAAGGTTTGGCCGGTAGAGGGGTCCGCAGTAGTCCCATTACCTTAGTATTAATGTACAACTACTACACTAACCAGAACATAAGAAACACAGCACAGAGAGTTTGAAGATGATTTTAGCCCGCTGAGCCTGCGTCAATGTTGCCATCATCAATAGCAGCCTAACAGGAAAGGTTTTGATCTCGTTATAAAGATCCTCCATATCCACCCCTCCCCCGCACTGCAGTCCGTATAGCACTGTCAGCTTGGGCTGTTGTTAACCTCTCTGCCCCTTTACCTGCAAACAATAATTAATTATTAGTGATTAGAAGGACTTTACATCTTCTAACTAATACGCGCCTAAATAGATGTTTTTTCCCCGTTGGTCCAACCAATGACCTTCTATAACTTATTTTTAATGGGGAGCGGAGTATTTCATACTTATCGGCAAATAATTCACCGTCTTTTATTTAACTAAAACGTTTACTAATTTAAGACAAAAACGAATTAAATTTTTTCCTGGTCACGAGTATTCAAATGTTTAGTTGGGTTATCAAACAAACTTTTGGACATTAAATTGCGTTTTAGAGTATGGTTATAGGTATTTGAAGCAAATTTTATCCGTTATTCCGTTATTAAGTATGGTTCGTGTTAATCGTCTCTACGTGAAGCGTGATTTGGAGTTGATCAATAAACAAGGGTCCGGACCCAGTGGTGTAACGTTGCCCCTGTGCCCCCCCCCCCCCCCCCTCTTTTTAGAAAGGGAAAAGCCGGGGGGAAAAAACTCTAAAAAAAATTGGTGGAATTGGCCCCCAAAAAGGGGGGGGTTCCCCCCTTTGTTAAAAGCCCCCCTGGTTTGGAACCCGGGCCCCCTTTTTTTTTGTTTTTATTCCCCCTTTCAAATTTTAAAAAAATTATTCCCCCATATTTCCAAAAAAGGATATTCCCAAAATCCCGTTTTGTTTAAAAATTTAAGGGGGAGGGGGAAAAAGGGAAAACATTTTTTTAAAAAATTTTCCAAAGAGGAAAAGAAAACCCCAAAAAATCCCCAATTTTTTTTCCCGGCCAAATTTTAACCCCGGGAAAAAAAAAACCCGGTTTTCCCCCCAACCCCCTAAAAAACCCTTTTCCTTTTTAAATTTAAATGGGGTTTTTAACTTAAAAAGTTTTACCCAACAGGGAAAAAAAAAAACCCGTTTTTTTTTCCCCCAAAATTTTTAAATTTTTTGATATGTCCCCGAAAAATTCTTTTTTAAAGGGAAATTTTTAAAAAGTATGGTTGGGCCCCTGAAAAAAATTTCCCTTGGGAAAAAAAAGCTTTTAGGTTTTTAAAGAAAAGGCTCCCCCTTGGGGAAAACCCGTTTTTGAAATTTTTTTAACCCCAAAATTAGGTTTTTGGAGTTCCCCCAAAAAAAAGCAACCATGAAGAAAATGGACCCCACTTTATCGTAAAAAGGGACCTTCCCGGTTCCCCTTTTTAAAAAAAAAAAATGGCCCCAAAAAAGGAAAAGAAAAAGCAACCCAAGCATTGTAGAAATGGGGGCCAAAATTTTTAAAAAAATTTAACAAAGGGAAACGAAAAACCCCAACAGTGGAAATGTTTTTTGGACACATTTTTCTGGGGTTTGGAAAAAACAACCCCCCGCCCCCCAAAAGGCCCCCCCTCTTTTTGCTAATTTTAAAACCCGAAAAAGAAATTTTAAATTTTTTTTTGGGAAAATTTTTGGGGGGGGACCCTAGAAATGAACTTTTTTTAAAACTGTTTTTTTTTTAAAAAGGGAAAAATTTGTAGTAGAAAATTTTTTTAATTTGGGCAAAATTTATGAGTTTTTAAAAGAAAATTTGGGGGATATGCCCCATGCCCGGAACAACCCCCGGTTGGGAAAAATTGTTTCAAGGGTTTTTTTTTTTTTTACCCCCCCATTAAGGTTTAAATTTTTTTAAAAATCCAAAATTTTTTTTCGGTTAAAGGAAAACCTGTTTTTAAAAAAATTAAAAAATTGGGGCCCTTTTAAAAGGAAAACAGCCCAAGAAATGTAAATTTTAAAAAAAATTTGCAAAATTCCCCCCCCGAACCCCCTAATTTTACCCGGGTAAACCCCCGTGGGGTTTGGTTTTTTTTTCTTGGGTTTTTATAAAATTTTTAAAAGTTTTAAAAAAAGCAAAACCCCCGGGGAGCCCCCAGCCCCTAAAAAATTTAAAATTTTTAGATGGGGGCAACAACATCCCCCATTTTTTTGCAAAACTTTTTAATACAAAATGGTTTTCACCCCTTTGGCCAAAAATGGCCCCGAAAAACAGAGGGGGCCCGTGGGTAAAAGGGGGCCCCAGAAAAACAAGATTGGGAAAATGGCACTCCACTGGCCCCTTTTTGGCCCAAACCCGGAAAAAAAAAATGGTCCCCCCCCCCCTAAAAAGTTTGCGGGTATAAAAAAAAACGCGCGGGTTCCCCCCCGCGCCCCCCCCCCCCGTGAGGGGGTTTTCCCATAACCCTTTTTCAAAAACAATTTGGCCCCCTAAACAAATAAAATGTTGGCTTTTTTTTAAAAAGCCGTGGTTTTTTAAATTTAAGGATTTGGGAAAAGCCCGGGGGGCCCGGGGGGGTGCGAAAACCCAAACCCCCTGGGGGGGTTTTTTTAGGACTCACCCGGGTTTAGGGGTTTTTACAAAAAAAACCTTTTTGAGATCAAACCTCACAAAAAGGTTTTTTAAAATATGGGTTTTTAAGCTTTTTAAAAGCTTAAAAAAAAAGTGGGGAAAAAGGAATTTGACCCCAGTCCCCCCCCCAAAGGTAATTTTTTAGATTAATAATTTCAAAATAAAAATTTTCCTTTACCCGCGGGCCCTTTTTGGGGGAGCAATTGAGGAAAAAATAAAATTGGTTTTTGGGGTTTTTTGTTTTTGGTTAAAAAAGAAAAACTTTTTATTCCCCGGCCGGGTTAAAGGAAAAAAGGCCCCCGCAAAAATTTTTTGGTTTGCAAAAAAAGCCCCAATTAAAAAAATGGCCTTTTTTCCCGTTGGAAACTGTGGGTAAAAAAAGGGGGATCAGGAAGTAGGAAAATTTGTGGGTTTTAAAAAAGTTTTTTTTTCTGTTTATTGGGTTTTAAGACAACAGGCCTTTAAATTTTAAAAAAAGGGCCCGGGAAAAAACGTTGCTTCCCCCATTTTTTAATCCAAAATGGGAAAATTTTGGGGAAATCAAATTATTTTTTTTTTAATAGTGGGGGTATTTATTTTTTTTAAAAATTTTAAAAGGTTTTTCCCACTCCCCCTAAGGAAAGGAAACAAATTTTAAAATTCCTCCAAAAAAAGGGAAAACCCCCAAAAAGAAAAAACACCCCTATCCCAAACCCACTATTCCTTCCCCCCTTGGGGGAAAAATTAAAATTTTAAAACCTTTCCCAAAAAAAAGGGAAACCCCCCCCGGGGGTTTTTTGGGGTTTTTTAATTTGTTTAAAAACCCTGAAACAGTAAATGGGTAATTGTATAACTAAAAAAGATAAAATATTTTTTCCAAAACCTTTTTAAAAAATTTTTTACGACCAAAGTCCCGCATTTTTTTTCCCTTTCCCTGTTTAAAAAAATTTAAGGGAAATAATTTATAGTTTCTTTGAGATAGGGAATTTCTAAAAAAATTTTTTAAAAATACTATCTTATAATCCCCCAAAAAGTTTTTAAAAACTCCCCCAAAAAATGGGTTTCAACAAAAACCATTAAAAAAAACTGCGTTTTTTGGGAAAAAATTTTTTACATTTCAAGTTTTATTTTGCTAGTTTCACAGTTAAAAATCTAATTTATATAAAACAAAATGGGTCCCGTGGTTTTTGTACATATTTTTTCCCGGTTTAAAATTAATTTTTTTTTGGGAAAAAAAAATCCCGAAAAAACCGTAAAAATTTTTTTAAAAAACCCAATTTGGGAAAAAATAATTTGCCCCCTCCCCCCCCCCGTGGAATTTTTTGGCATTTTTTTCAAAACCAAAGGGGAAAAAATTTAAAAAAGAAAAATTTTTTGATAAAATCCCTGGCCCCCGTCTTTGGAAAAACTTCCCAAAAAATTGCCAAATTTAGGGGTTTTAAGGGCCCCACCCCCCCGATAAATATGGAAAAGGGAAAAATTTTCCCCCTTTTAAAAAGGGGCCCCAAAAAAAATTTTAAAAATTTGGCCAATTTTTGGGCCCCGGGGGGGTAAAAATTTTAAATGGGAAAAAAAATAACCTTTTCCCAAATTAAAACACTTGAAGTAATTTCCCCCAACCCGGGGGGGAAATTGAGGGCCCCAAAAAAAAGAAAAAAAAAAAATACTTTTTAAAATTTTTATGAAAAAGGGGAAAAAAAATAAACAAAAAATTTAAAATGATTAAGGGGGGGCCGGAAAAATTTTGTTCCCCAAACCCTTTTAAATTTAAAGTGAAAAAATCACAAGGGAAAAAAAAATAAGGGGAAAAAAGAAAAAAAACTTTTAAAGGAACCTAAATTTTCCCATGAAAATTTTTTTCCAAAAAAGAAAAAATTTTAAAAAAATTTGAAAAGACTTTTTTTTTTGGGCCCGCAATCAAATTTAAACCCGTAAAAAATTGGAAAAGGAAAGGGGGTTAAAAAGAGGGGCCAAATTTAAAAGGGACCTGCAAGTCCCCAAAATCTAGAAAAAAAAATAGAAAAAAATTTTTTTACCCAAAGGGAAAAAAGAACCCGGGGGGGGCCCGGGAAAGCCCCCGGGCCCCAAAAATTTTAAAAAACCCAAAAAAACCTTTTAACATAAAATAAGTTTATATAAATCCACTTTTTTACCCATTTTTTTCGGCCCCCCTTAAATTTTTTTTTTTCTAATTGGGGAACCGGGGTTTTTTTTTTTCCCGGGGGAAAATGGGGATTTTACAAAAATTAA
Source organism: Bolinopsis microptera (assembly GCF_026151205.1). Taxonomy (NCBI): domain Eukaryota; kingdom Metazoa; phylum Ctenophora; class Tentaculata; order Lobata; family Bolinopsidae; genus Bolinopsis; species Bolinopsis microptera. The sequence goes on from NC_087076.1 coordinate 2,265,304, forward strand.
AATTGGCCCCCCTGTTTTTTTAAACCAAACCCAAAAAACCAAAATTCCCGGGTTTCCCAAATTTCAAAAAAAAATTCCCCATGAATTTTTCCTGAAAAAAAAATACTGTGGGGTATAATTAAAAAAGCTTTTTAGGGTAAATTTAAAAGGGGTTGGAAATTGGGGGGGGTTTTTTGAAAAACCCCAACAAAGGGAAGCCAAAAAAAAAAAGGTTTTAAAACCCCCCTTCCAAAAATTTCCAAGGTTAAAAAAGGGAAAGGGCCCCCATTCCTTGGGGCCCCCCCAACCCCTCCGCGGGCCAAAAACAAACGAGGTTTTTGTCCCCGTAAATCAGATCCCGGCCCCAAAAAACCTAAAAAAATTAAGGGTATTTACAAAACGGCCCCGGTTTAAAACAATTTTTTTAATTTTTTTTATCCCGCCCTTTAAACCCCTGTTTTTTTTTAGGGGGTTTTTTCAACATTTTTGTGGGTTTTTTCCCAGATTTTTTTACAAAAAACCCAACCCCAGAGAGAGAGGTCCCCCCGGCCCAAAAGGAAAAGTTCCACCCTTTGGGGTTTTTAAAGTTTCCCCCCGTTCTGGGCAGTTGTTCCCCTTCCCCCCCAAAAAGTGGGGATTAAATTTTTAACTCAAATGTTTTTTTGAAGGGAAAAACAACACGGGAGAAAAATACAAAAAGAAAATTTTAAATAAAGGGGGAAAAAATAAAACACAACCCGTTATATATGATAAAAACACCAGAAGCGGTTTTTAGTTTTTACGCCGGGAAACTAAACCCGCGGGGTTTAAAAAAAATGCGATTTACACTATTTAATTGGACGAGGGGGGAAACCCCGGGGTTAAAATTTTTACAAATTTCCCCACGAGGGCGAAGGGGCCCAAAAATTTTCCCCATTTTTGCAGTTTTTTTTTTTTTCGAGGCCCCCAGCCCCAAATGCAATAACTTTGGAAATCGGGAAAAACTGGGGGTAAAAAACGAGTTTTGAAAGCGTAAAAATAATCCCCCGTAAAAAAAACCCTTTTAAAAAAAAAGTTCCCCCCCCCTTATTTTTTTTGTAACAGTAAAACTCCCCCCGAATGAAACTTTTAAGTTTCTTTAAAACCCCCCTACCGGGGCGGAAAAAAAAATTTGTAATAATTTTTATTTTAAAAAGTGGGGGGGGAAAAAAATGGGGAAAAAAAGAAAAAATTCCCCTTTAAACCAATTTTACAGGAAAATTTTTTAGAACATTACTAGTCCCCCCAAAATTTTATCATTCTAAAAAATAAAAATTTTCTGTTTAAACCCCGGAAAATCTTTCAATTTTTTGGGGAAAAATTTAAATGTTCCCAAAAAATCATCATTCCCCCCAACTTTCCCCAAAGAAAAAAATGTTTTTTTGGGGGAAAACTTAAAAAAAAACCCTCTAAAGGTTTGGGAAAATTTTTCCCCAAAAACCCCTTTGTGGTTTAAACTTACTTTTTGAGAGACCGGGGGGCCCCCCCAATGAAAAAAGTCCCAAATTTCGGGTTTTTCCCAATTTCCCTTTGTTTATCTTCTATACCACCCCCCCCCCGTTTTTTGACCCCGGGGGGTTGGTTTAAATTTTTTGGGGGCCCCTAAAATCACGGTTTGGGGGGAATAACCCCGTTGGGAATAAAAAGTTTTTATAAAACAGTGGGGAATGTACGGGGGGAAAAAAAACCCAAAATGAAAAATTTTTTTTTAGGGAAAAAAGGGGCTTTTTATTAATTTTGGAAAATATGCCCGTTTTTATAAACCCCCCTTCTAAGTACTAAAAGGGGGGGTTACAAAAAAAAAACGAATTTTAATTTCCCTTCGTGGTTTTAAAATCCAAATTTTTGTTTAAAAATTTTGGGGCCCAAAAAAATTTTAAAAAGAAATAGTCCCCAATTTTTCCAAACTTCCCCGGAAAACCCCCTTTTCGGAGGAACAAAGCCAAAATTCCCCCCCTTTTTTTAACAGCCCCCTGGAAAACCCGGGTTGTAAAAGTTTTTTTTTGAAAAATTTTGGAAAAAACCCAAAAGTTGGCCCGGGCTGGGGGGGAAAACCCCTTCCCCCAAGGCCCCAAAAAATTTTTAAAAGCAAAAAAGGTAATTTGGCCAAAAAAACCCCCAAAATCTACCGGGGTTTTGGGGGAAGGAAAATGAGAAAAGAAAAAGGGTTTTGTTAAAAAACCACGGGCTATTAAAAGGTTTCCCCCCCAAGAAAATTTCCCCCCAAAAAAGAAACGTGGGAAAAAAAAAGGCCCCCAAATTTTAAGACCGTTTTTTTTTTTTTGCCCCCAAAAACCGGGCCCCTCTTTTTAGAAAGGTTTTTTCCCGGCTTTTAAACCCCGGGATATTTTTTTTCCCCAAAACCGCCCAAAAAAAGATTAAAAAATTTTGCTTTTTTTAAAAAAAAAGAAAACCCAAAAGGGGCCCCCGAAAATTAAGGAAAAATTTTAAGGCCGGGGGAAAAAAAGTGGGGGCAAAAAAAAGAAAACCAAAAAAATTTTAGAATGTTAAAAAAAAATTTTAAAAAATAAAAAAATAATTTTAAAAAAAAAAAAAGATGAAAATTTTCCACGATTTTTACAAACCCCCAGAGGACTACCTTTTTTGGAAAACTGGCCCTTTCCCATGTTTAATTTTTTCCCCGGAACTTTGGAAAAGGCCCGGGGAAAGCCCAAAAAAAGGCCCCCGGAAAACGCCGAATAAGATCTTTCATCAAGAAAGATTCCCAAAACAAAAAATGTGTTTTCAAGGGGCCCCGGCCGTTGGGGGTGTTTTTGAAAGAGGGGTTTTCTTTCTTTTTGGGCCCCACCCGGGGGACCCGGCCCAAGGGGCTTTTTTAAAATTTTTTTTTGGGAAATTTAATAAATTTGGGGGCTAAATTTTTTGTTTTTAAAAAATTTTCCCCCAAAAGTTTAAAACCCCGCCCTTCCCTTTTTTTTGACAAGAAATTTAAAGGGGGTTTTGAAAAAGTTCCCCTTTTGGTAATTACCCCCCTTTTGTAGTCCTGAAAAAATAAGCTAAAAAACTTGTTTTTTTTAGGCGATTTCTTTTTTTTAGGGGGAAAAATTTTTTAAACTCAAAGTTTTTACATTTCCAAAAAATAAACCGGGTTTTTAATTAATAAAAAAGAAAAAAAAACGTCCCTTTAAAAAAAATAAAAACCCCCTATTAATTAAAAAATAATTAAAATTTAAAAAAAATTTTTTTTACAACAAAAAATGTAAAAAAATTAAAACCGGGAAAAAAAGTATTTTTTTTTCAAATTTAAGGGGTTTTGAATTTTAAAATCCTTTTGGGGAGGGAAAAAAACTTTTTTATTTTTTTGCAAGGTGGGTTTGGGCAGGGTCCCCCGGGTGGCAAAGGGGCCCCCCTTTTGGGGGGGGGGAAAAAAAAGGTTTGACAGGAAAAAAAACCCCAAAAAAGTCCCAATTTAATAAAACAAATCCCAAACCCCAGACAAAAGGAAACCCCGGTTAAGGAAAAAAAAATTAAAGGGGGGGGTTTGGGTTTTTTTTTTCCCCGTTTTACAGGGGGGTTATAACCAGGGAAAAAATAAGGGGGGACTTTGGAAAAGGGAAAGGGTTTTTAAAATTTAAAACCCGGTTTAAAATAAAATGGGGAACCCCACTTTCCCAAACCCAAAAGAGTTTCCCCCCCCGGGCCCCAAAGTGTGGGTAAAATGAAAATTTTTCAAAAAATAAGGGGGCCCGATGTCCCCCCCCCCTTTAAATTTTCGCTCCCTTCCCCCTAGGGTTTTTTCTCGCGCTTTTTCCTGAAAACAGTTTTACTGTTTACTTTAAAAGGAATGGGATCTCGTTCATTCTGTTCCCAACTTTAATTACCAACATGTTCATTGTGTTAATATTAGTACTCATATCTCTTGTAACAGACTGTTTTTACAAGGACATTGGACAGATGAGATACTCCACATTAGGCATTCATTAACTGCATCTAAATTATTTCACCTTGCATTAGGTTTGAAAGTTATTCTCTGGTTAACAGACTTAAAATGTTTAATTAATTTGAGATGACAGTAAGGTATCGTATATAAGAAGTTATTTAATTTTGCTTAGGCTATTTTATTGACTATTGAGGTTTAATGTGATATGGAATTTGAATATCTATATAAATTTACACTATGTGGTTGGGGCATTTTGCATAGTAAATATGGTTACTACTCCTATATATCATATTATTTGATTGGTATTCGATTTCTGATTATTTCTCTAGGAATATGATTATTATATCTCAATTTGGCTTTAGGTAGGGTGCCCCCGCTAAAAGAACTGGATTCTTCCAGGAAGCATCCCGTGCACAGACCTTGGTCTACATATATATTAAATTATTAACCATTCATTCTGTATGTGCACGAAAATTTATTTCAATCAATATAATTCTTTAATGTTAGAATTTGATTAATTTAAAAACCTGTTTGCAAAATTTACCTCTTTTTTCCTTTAGCATTACGTCCCCATTTCGTTTGGTAACAACAAAATCTTCGTCACTCACTGAAAGAGATAAATGTCAGATAATTTGCATGCTTTGTAATCAAATTAGATTATTTTTTATAACAATTTAATTCAGGAGGATCGGGATCGGGATGTTTTGTTATCTTTATTTCCAAGAAATGTAAGAGAAAATAAAGAGATTTTTATAACTAAACCTCCTTTACCACCTTTTTTTTTTTACCCCATTTACTGTTGTTTTTTGTGGCTTATGGTTTTGTGTTTCTGTCCAGTTTATGGATATTATCATGCTACAAGTAAGTGCATAGGTCACATAGGTAGGCTACAAGTAAATTAATACATTGTAAACCGGGACAGTGCCCCGGGTGGTTCTAATGATCAATTTAGTCTTAACGATTGATTTGAAAAAAATATAATCAAGAATAGTTTTAATACTATAATACTGTAATGTGATACTGCGCATGATCAATATATGTCAATATATAGAACGCCAGTGTTATTTTTTTTACAACTTTCCCCCACCAGTCTGAGTCTA
>NC_087076.1:2270401-2312901 GCF_026151205.1 Bolinopsis microptera
GCTTACGTGTTCACGATTATCACGAAGCGTGCCAAAATGATACTGTCCACTGCTCCTCTAGCATCGAGATCCGACCCAAGGCTCAAGATCTGAACCATGGCAGGCCCTCCCAAAGCATCAGAAGACACGACATTTGAGCAAAATAATCTGAGCCAAGTAACCTGACAGGTAACGAAAATGCAGACTCTCTTACCGAAAAAGGCACACTCATTTCAGACGAGTATGGAGTCATGGAAGAGGAGACAATGAACCACTTTATTGGCCAGTACCCGAAGTGGTCTTACCAACGAGGAGGATACTTTGACTCCTTCTACCTTGATGTGACAGACATAGTGGATAATTTCTCACTACCAAGGATTATCGCCTTCATAATTGAAGCAACAAAACGATTCACCAAATGCGGAGAAAACAAAGTTTAACTTTTTTTCTCCACTTATTAATATTAACCGGGCTCCAATGCTCTATTATATAGTGATAATGACCACAGTCCCCTGCAAAGAAGGAGAACCTGAAAATCCGATCGTTGGGTTCAGTTGTCGTAATTCCGATTTCGGTGCAGCTGTTATATGACCTGGCCCTCCCCCTCACCATTTAATCTGGACAAGGGGCCAAAATTATTTAGGTTTCTAAAAATTTTGGGGAAAAAAACTCGGACAGAAGATTTCATAAAGTGGTTTTCGTGTCGCAAAGGGGAGGCCTGCCTTCCGAGATCGCATTACCAGGGGGAAGCATCGAGTCCAAATTAACAATACAATACCCTACAATATTACACAACTCAACTAAATTCCCCTAGTCTAGTGTTTTCCAAGGCATACCTGGTAAATATAATGAATAATGAATGAGAATATAGAATGTGTGTGTGTATGCCTAATGAGAACGTTTTAATAAAATCAATTTTAATAATGCTGTGTTTTTTAACTCATGCTAAATCTAGGTAGAAGGACGACGAAGGACGAAAAGTTTAGAGGAATTCAAACGAATTATTCGTGAAATATTCACATTTAACATAGAAGATCTCCCGCTGGACAGAATACTTGCGAGAATTAACCTCGAAGAGAACGAGGTAATTGAGTATCTAAAAATTATGATGGAAGAGAACATCATAATGTTGGACATGGGAACGAGAACTGTTTTTCTGATTTAGATATTTAGTATTTTGTTAATACTACTGATAGTGTGAGTTGGGGGTCGTTCACATATTGCATATATTATTATTTTGCCAGCATTAATCTTCAGACCCGCATAGGCACTGTATTTGCAGAGAAGGTCTGTGGTTTCCTGCAGCCCCTCTTTTGAGTTATCGAACATGGCCATGTCATCAGCGTTATCAGTGTCCATTGTCCAAGAGATGTTTCTCTTCTACCCCGGGGGCTGGCAGCTGTAATAAAGCCCCCTTACTAATGACCTTGTTCAGTTCCATAAGGTATGCCGATAAATTCAAACAAAAGTTGAAGACTGGTGGTCCCTGTATAGTGTATATCACCTTGCCCAGTACCCGAGTTGACATCAAACCAACCTGAAACCTCTCCATTGACCCTAACAGCACTAACTGTGTAAGCAAAGAACACCTTCATGATTCTAATGTACTTGTCAGATAAGCCGTAGTGCTGCATACTTCTCCAAATGAACTGCCTGTCAATCGAATCAAAAGCTGCTTTAAAATCAAAAAAATTGATATGCAGAGGGATATTATGCTCAATACATTGGTGTATTATAATACAGTGGAGTGAATATGTGAGTCAATATATGAGCGATGAGTCAATATATGAGCGATTCTGTCTAAAACCACTTTGATTCTCCCGGAGAAATTTTTCCATGCCATTGCTAAGTCTCCGCAGGAGTATCATCTGCAGGAGCTTCGAGGCTGTGGATCTTTAATGTAATGCCTCTGTTGTTAGCGCAATGAGAGGTGTCACCCTTCTTTCCAACGATGATAATAACACCTTAAATCCTCAGGAATCTTCTCATCTTCCCACACTTTCTTGAACAACACAACTCGTTGATCAACCAACCCATCCTGTCCATACTTAAGTTGCTCGTTGGTAATACCACGTGAACGACACCTAACAATAATCAATATCATTCATAACCTTCTTGACTTCGACCAGGACTTATTTGTAAATATATTTTATAAAGTAGTAAGTAAATGAAAAATACTTGCTTGTATATTTATTTTCAGATTACATTTTTTATAAATGAAAGTCGCCCTGCACGCTTGTTGAATTTTGTTTGATTTTTATTTCATTTTTCCCCCCATTTTTACGTATTATTTTAACGTATTATTTTAACGTATTATTTTAACGTATTATTTTAACGTATTATTTTAACGTATTATTTTAACGTATTATTTTAACGTATTATTTTAACGTATTATTTTAACGTATTATTTTAACGTATTATTTTAACGTATTATTTTAACGTATTATTTTAACGTATTATTATAACGTATTAATTTGACTATTGTGTTCCTACGTTTTTATAATACTTTTAATCAATTGGTAATTGTTTGATACAATAAAATGCTGGTTTTGGTACCTCAATAAGTGAAGGTAGTATAGCTCTCACCAATTGTACAATGTACACACAATTGATGAGAATTAAACTATTTATTCTGGATGGTGTCGAATATTTTAAAATTTTGTTTTTGTTTTATCAATGATACAGATAGAGACATTTTAGTTAAAGTTAAAGTATTATTGGCCCTGCATCCTTAGTAACTGTACTTATCCCACTTTTTTATAATACTTTTTACGACTTTTAATCAATTGGTAATTGTCTGATTTTGAAATAAACTCAACAACAATCGTATATTTATAATTCATCATTTACATCATTTGCATCAATTCCAGACACTGCTTTTAATTAATTTACTGCATACAGTTAACATTTAATATAATAACGAATAACACTATCTACATTTTAATAGGTAAAATGTGCACCCTCATCTTCCTCCTTCACCCCTCGTCTGCCTGCCAAAACTTATCCCAAAAGGTATTCAGTGTTACCACCCACTTACTGTGGCTAATTATTAGCATTTTAGCATTTTAACTGAAGTTTAGTTGAGTTTACTTCAGAGATTTATTAAGTAGCGGTAATAAATCAAATCGAGTTAAAAGTTTGGTTTGCAGATGTTTTTTGAATAGTTCGTAAAATTAATGTGTGTGTACCGATTATCCATAAAATTAATTTGACATTTCATAAGTTAATGTTATTCGGAAAATATGTAAGATTTTTACAGCTTACTGCATTTCAACTAGTTTTTTGGTATATCTTATTGTTTTGGTATATCTTATTGTCGAAGCGTGTTAAAAATGTTAGAATTTCTCGACATTATCGTCCATATAGCGCTATATATTACACTATCGCACTATTTACTGAGTATTCTTATCTCCTTGATAGCAATGATTCATATCTATCTATTTCATCAAGCCTATCCTGTATGTGCGAACAGTATTTTTGGTGATTCAGTAGTCATGGACGCAGGACTTTAAGATCAATCTACAATTTATAAATTTGAATTTTTGATTAGAAAAGGGACTACTAAGGTAAATTTATCTGCACCGCTTTGTTGGCCAGTATCAACTCCATTTTTTGGACTTTGGTCGCTTATACGGCCTAAGCGGTATACAAATAAAGCGTTATTATTATATCGGGTCTCAATAAGAGGTCTCGACTGCCTAGGCATCAAACCTTGGCAATCGGTAATTTTCCTCTGGCCCGGAGTCAGCTGACCCTAGGGACCAGAGGATAAAGACGTAGAGACTGTGTGTATCTACAAAAGTGGATGTTTTTACAAGAGACAGGGCTTGCAATGCAAGGGAAGAAAAATGGGCGAAACAATCATAAAGTGTATATTATATGAATTAACAAATAGAAATTCGAACAATCCTACACTACAAAAAATGTTGTTATTATTATTATTATATCACCCAGAGCGGCATAATCGGCTTTTTATCTTGTCCTTAATTTTTGTGTTATCAAAGTTGCCATTATATTTATTTAGGGTTGTAAGTGAATGAATCATAAATTAATTGACTGTCATTTCAACAATTTAACGGCATTTCAAATTCCACAACAGCTAATAATCAAACTTAGTTCACTTCCTTAAAGAACCTTGTCCAAATACATTTTACATTCCACTAAAATCCTCGATTCATTGTTTCCACATTTCAACGCCGCTTATTTACACATAACATTATAAACAATTTCCAAAATATCTAGTTGCACACCAAATGTAAATATTCTTGTTCTTCTTACTCTGTTCTTTCCAAATCCAAACAGACAAAATTTCTTATTCCTGGAAAAGTGGAATAGAGCTATAGATGGTATCAGGTCAAGATGATTTATACTGATTTGAAGTACATTAAAACCCCGATTTACTGCGGAGTTTTGGGAATGTAAATAGCAGCGGTATATTCGGGGTTTTACTGTATCATGAGCACAGACTACAAGTTGGTCACATGATATCCATCCTAAATCATAAGTTTAAGTTGGTTCGATCAGAGAGGATTTAATCTAAAGACATTACAGGTCAAACTTGTAGCGCTTAAATAAATCAATTGTTGTGCTGAGAAAATTAACTAATATTATCATATCGTTCATATTTACTTCAGGGTAATAATCACCATAACAATGCAGTTAACAGACGACGTGTAATAGACGAACACTTGGAGTAGACGTCAACATCATCAACCCCAAATCAGAGATAGCTCAAAAATGTAAATATCTTACTTCATGAAGTAGTCATTCTGTCTTATTAATTGATAGTTATTTTACATTTTAACGAATATTGTGTATTAATTTTGACATTTTCTTCAGATCTGCTGCCCAACTGTCTGACCCGGTTTCCACACAAATGTGTCTGTCTGCCTGATTTCCTGACAAGTTGGAAAGGGACATTTACAAATGAGAAAAAAACAATTCAAACTTTTTAACCACTGCCCAAACAGAATGTTTCATGTTGATATATATATATCATTTAAATTTTGTGCTAATTTGATTAAATATCGAGTTTGGTTAAATATATATCATTTAAATTTTGTGCTAATTTGATTAAATATCGAGTTTGGTTAAAAATTAATTAGATATTTTTTCTCGCAAATTTTTATATTTATCCCTGCTGATTATTTAAAAGAATGTTATGTTTATAGAACATAATAGAGAATGTTATGTTTATAGAACTGAATCAGTCAATAACAATTTTATTTCTCATCTCTAGTTCTCGACCAGTCAAAATTAAATATCAATAGTATTAGTTCTTAATTTATACTAATAAAATTTAGAGGATTACTTTAAACATTCTGTAACGGTTAATTAAACAATTGTTCAACCTGTAAACGTGGCTTCTATCGGTTATTTACTCGCTTGTATTGTTTGTTGAGACCCTTGAGATAAATTATATATCACATGTATAGTATACGACTGAACGAAATATTTTGATTTTTTAAATGTTTACAGAATTGTTTGTGATAATTTATTTCGTATCCACACTATGATAATCTATTTTAAACTAAAAAGGAAGACTGTTTGATTTGTTATTCTCCGGTGTCCCACTCACGGATTTCATAATAAGATTTCGGCCCTGAAGATGCTAGATAAATAGGATTGACTTTAGTACGCACACCATTTTAATATGTAAAACAAGTTATCAAATACACTTAACTCAAAATTGGCCCACACGACATGAATCCCTCTAATAAAAGTATTGTTGAACAAATCGTGGATCTAAATAGGATATCCAAATTTGTAATGTCCCACATCGGTCACATTTTTATCACATCACATGTGAAATTTGTATACATGTAGCGCGCGCAGCTAAAATTGCGTGAAAAGGTAAATAAAACTGACGAATTGACTAACCTCGTGGTGATGCTTTTAGCATCTACCTCGTGGTAGTCTCGTGGAGCAGAAGTTCTTAATAACGACCAAAATACTGTTCACTGTGATAAACTAGATCGCGATTAATTTACACCCGCATTAATATATCCTGTTAAGTTTGCCACTACAAATCAGTTTAAATGATTCCTAGCATCTAAAATAAGCCCTTAAATGCTTGTATTATGCCAAAAAATGTATATCTCTCACGGTTGCTGCGGATTTATAATTTATTTCGTAGTGTCATAAAAATGGCACTATACATAGTATATTGTAGCAGTACTTCTACTGAGTGTTGACTAGATCCTCTTTATTCTTTGTAACATCATAATCTGAGATAAAATCGTTTAAAAAGCAACTGAAACATATATATTATGTAAATCTTGAAAATTCTTAAATTTGAAAAAGGGAAATCAATATTTACTGCAGGGGGGGGGGTCATACGTTGAGTCTTATACCACCGCTGTGTTTAATATTTGAGACTTGTAGAAACTTGACAAAACTTGCCAAAACTTGACATTCGAATATTTCAGATCACGCCCATTCAATATCAAATCAACAGAGTTGAGACACAGTTAATAAACTGTGGAGTGACTAAAATGCTATTCAGCAAAATGCTATACAGCAAAACAGAAGGCTCCACATACTGATCCTAACCACTCTTGAACCCTACCCCCTCCTCCCCCCCCCCCCCCCCCCCCCCCCCCCCCCCCCCCCCCCCCCCCCCCCCCCCCCCCTACGAGTTCCACAAGCCCAACAGTACATAGTTAGACGAAAAACGGAGAAGCCTTGATTGCAAGATCAAGGACAGCATCAGTAGCAGCGAAATACGGATATACATTCTCCCTTACAGTCAGCGAGCTCTTTGAGTATAGATATGTTCCTTGAATTAAAGGCCCAACGTATGTAAACTGACTTTAGAACCTACCTTTAGAAGTCCGTGAAAATAATTTCATTAATTAATACGGTCAACCCATCAACCCATTTGGTCTCTTACTTTTTTTTACTTCAGGTTGATATGCTACTGACGATTATTCGTAACATGTTAATCAGATTCAGATGGATTATCAAGATATGATGCAGCTAGTTCGAAGATTCATACCCATTCATTTTTATTTTGTCTGATTGTTTAATTGGAAAAACTTGTTTACCTTCTTATATAATATGCAAAATGATACTTGATAAATTTGCTTATTTCTACAAAAATGCGCTAAGAACTCTCGTTCTTAGCGCAGCGTTCTCTTTAATTTCTACAAAAAACTCTCGTGCCTCTAGGTATCCATTTTTGAATCTGGCTGTCTGTCCGTCCGTCTTTTCGTCCATCTGTCCATTTCCACTACTTTCCACGAAGCTCTGCCATTACAAGAGTAGGGCAATAATAAAACAGCAAATTAACAAAGTCTGACTTCATTGGGATTTATACTTTGTCCCTGCAAGATACCCAATAAATGTGGAAGAATGAGGCACGTGATCTTTTTATTAATTTTTGTAGAAATTAACGAACCAACCATGATTTTAACTTATCCAACACTTTGTAAAAGTTTTAAGTTGATCCACATGAAAGTATGACACAATTTGTCGATTATTTATGTGTTGATTGTGGTAATTGTGTTTAATTTGGAGCCCTTGAGAGACTGACAATGTTTTAAATTAGTGTAGAGGACTGCCTCAAGCGTCTATTTCAAAAAATGATCGATCTATTAACTCGATCAGGGAGGTAAATTCAAAATCCAACAAATGACACGTCGATTCGGTGAAGCAAATTAGTTCATATTACACTACCTACAAAGTAAAACCACGTGTTGCAGAAAAACATAGTTTCCTGCCTGCCAGAAGGACTCTTTGCCTCATCTTTCTAGGGCCATTATTTCTGCGCGTTTCTGGTCACGTGTCATTGCGCTTTCACGTTTACTTCTATAATATCGTCTAACCACTTCATCTCTCAGTATAGGCGAAATATGTCTGTGTTACTCCTGCTTTACTCCTGCTCCTGATTCTGACTCCATTTATTAAAAAAAGTAAGTAGTACACAATTTTTGAAAATATTTTCAAAGACTTTTTCTTCACGCTTCATTTAATTCTGATTTTATTTTAATAGAAAAATTACGAACAATTTCGTTTCGTAATTAGTACAGGCAGATCCGTCAGAAAAATTCATCTATTGACCCAAACTAGAATTTTACGTTAAAATGAGTGAACAGGCACTGACTGTTACTTTTGGAAATGAATGCTATTTAAAGAATCACTATTTGACGCAACAAAAAGTTCGAAATTTTGCTTAAATTAAAAGTACGTTAAGTGCGTATTAACTAATTATGCTTTTTACCTCCTTTCTCAAAATGCTGAATTTTTAAATGATAAAATTTGTGCATTTGATAATCAATTAATTAGATAATTACCAAAAAAAATACTTTATTCATGAAATCCAAATTTATGTGACGGATTTGTCTGCACTAAATTGAATACATCGTTAGTGTTTGGCGCACTCAAAGTTAAATGAAAAAGAGAAGATTTTTATTTTTAAACCTTATTAATTAGACACATATTAATATTATACGCACAATAATATTAATAACTGTTTCAGCCCTACTTCTCTTTCAAACAAAGTGGAGTCTACTTGCTATCAAAGGAACATACAGTTATTAATCCGGTAGGATTTTTAAAATTAATTCCTGTTAGTTTTCCTAATTCTTGAACTTGAAATGGCATTAAATTTTGAAAAACCTTGACGTCTTGACGTCGTCATTAAGTGGTGATGTCGTCCTATTTTACGTTTTTTTATTATAAGTTTATTATAACTTTCTATATATGCATACTAGTTGTGAAGGAGGGGGCACTAGACTATCCAATCATCCATAATATCAATCATTCAAAAAATCATCGTTAAAGTAATGTCTGATGGTTGAATATGCTTTAAATTTTCCGGACACTTTCCTTGTAAGTCTATAAGTAAGCTAACCAATTTTTGTTAAAATTGGATCAAGGGAAGGTTAATCAATACGCATTTGTTTCTAGAATTTTGTGCTGGCCGAAATTAGCGCTAAAAAACCATCCTACAGTCGGCACGCGCGGCTCACTGTCGATGGCTCACTACCTAGTTAAACGAGTGTAAAATTGAATGGGGAATTGATTATACTTTAAAAAAGGGAGCGTCCACATATGGGGGTGTGCCACCTCCGTCTATGTCCGCTTGTCTCATAGAATCCAAAAGGACAATGGTGGACATGACGTCCGCAAGATTTTGCCCTGCCCTCTTCCTTTCAGCATTTGCCCCCCCCCCCCCCCCCCCCCCCCCCCCGTCATCTAAAAAATAAGATGCTGTAATTGCGTCCGAAAGAATTAAATCAAGGTATTCGTTGCAGGTCTGGAGGACACTTCTGGTATACAACTTATGGACTTTTAACGGTAAGTTTACTTTTACTGATAACTTTTTAAAGTTTTGTGTCTGTAAGTTTTCCCCTATATTCATTCGTAGATCATAGAATTTGTCCGACTATATGGTCTCTTTGTATTTAACGCTCGTTCAACTATTATATGAACTGCATTGGTGTTGTGTATTTCAGTTATGTGACTAACTCTACTTACTGTTTCTTAACTTCCTTTTCAATGCCAATTCAATGCTTTTTTTTATGGAGTGTGTTTTCGTTATGTTATATTTATTATCCTACTCTGTTTTTTGTCTTGCTTAACCAAACGACATATACACTCATTTGCTGGTTTTTGTCGTCAGTGAGCAGCATCGCTGTACAGCTTAACCAGGGAATGGGTTTGTATAGTCGTAACACTGAACATATTTGTATTTATTCTTTCATTTCTCCATTTTTTCCCCCTTTTTATTGTTTTCTGGTTTATTTTCTGGTTTGTTGTCTGTGAGTGAGCAGCATAACTCTATCTACAACTTGACCAGGGAATGGAATCGCTCCAGCTTACTTTGTACCTACCTGCTTCAATTTTATTCACTTTTTCTATCCTGAATTTTTTTATTTTTTTGTGAGATTTTATTATTTTCTGCTTGCTTTTCATTTATTTTAAAATTTGTAACGTAAGATGATCCCTTAAAGTGTTCAGTGTTCATGTTTACTTTATGCTGTTCAAACAGATTTTTTTTGTTTTTTTTTTCTTATATCATACGTCATACGTTTATCTGAATTACACTGAAATACAATGTTTCATACTGATCCGGTATTCTCACCCAACGTGAAGCTTCACCTCTATCTATGTTCTTCTGAAAGGGGGAAAAGTCAGCGTTTTCTTCGTTCGATTGGTTCGTGGCCCAAACACAATTTAAATAATTACATCTATAGACGATTGTATAATTCGTTAAGAATTAACGACAGCTATTATGAAAAACGGATTAAAAACAATAATTTACACGGATTTTATTTGATATTTATTTTTCAGGACACGACTCTAACTAAGACTAAAATTGGAACCCTTCATCACAAAAAGTCAACAGTCTTTTAACAGGTTGTTTCTTTTTAATCTATAACTTTTTAATCGATTCAGTTCTCCTTATCTAAGTCTTTCGATCTGGGAAGAGTTTCCATTAGAACAGGCCTACTATGTTCACTTCATGGAAATTGCGGTTTTTTTCGGACAATTTTGGTTTCAATTATGAAGAGCTCGGATTAATCGTTATACATTTCTAATTTATGTGTATACTTCATTTCATGTACTCGGCGAGACAGTGTGGACACGAATACGTCAAGGGAGAATCCAAAGAAATCGAAAGACTTATTCAGCACAGAAAAAGGTTCTTCATATCAATTTATTTATGACTGATTATTTAATTTATTCTATCTACTTAATTTAAAGTTCGCCTTTCCGACCATTTTTTTTCATTGGAGCAGACCTACACTGTTCACTCGAAGTCGATAATAAATGCGGTTTTTCGAAATGATTTTATTTTTAATAATCAGCGGAGCTTGGATTGATAATGATCACAAAACCTATTTATATACACACTATTTATTTCATTTACGAGACACGGTGGACAAAATGCTGGACACAACAATCACTGCGACATCTGAAATGGAAGCTGGTTACAATTGTGAAAGTGCGTATATGATACTTGTGAAAATTTAAACTATGTACTTAAAAAACGCGATTCTTCATTGTTCATTCTTAATTCTTGATTTTTAATTTATGAAATTTACTTCTGGGTAGTTACTTCTGGGCCACCCTGTATTATTCTTAAATTATCATTTTTCAGGAATCGCCTTTTCGTCGAGTTGTCCGTAACGAAGAAGTGACTAAACTTAAAGAAAGAAGCAACCAAGATGAAAGAAGTAACTAAGGAAAGATTACGCCAGCATATGGGTATGGACGCTGACAGTTATTTGTACAATAATTGACTACCTACCAGTATTAATTAAGAGACTTGTCGGAATTTAAACATATTTGGTTGACACATGTGATTCTGGACTTTGATTGTAAGTTGATCACGTGTCTGTCAAAAAAGTGTGCTTCAAAATTTGCAGATCTTTAATAAGCTAGAAAGCGTTCAAACTTAAGTATCATGAGTCAATTTTCTGTTATCATATTAATGTTGAATCATTTATACTAAGGGGTCGTTCACGTATTACGTAATCACTAAGGGGGAGGGGTTTCTAAATGATAACGCAAGTGTAATTTTGATATCTATGTGTAAAAATGTGTAAAAATTATCATGGACGGACGGAGGGGGTTAAAAATTAGCCAAAAAGTGATTACACGTAGTATTTAAACGGTCCCTAATGTGTCAAAGTTTGTTCGTTGTTAATTAAGCTTTCATCTATTGTTGCCATTCAAATATACTTTTTTAAGTCTTTCACGTTACATTGTTTTCTCCTTGTGCTGTCTATATCTATCTATCTATCTATCTATCTATCTATCTATCTATCTATCTATCTATCCATCCTTTCGCATTTTTTCCCTTTGCAATTATCTTGGCTTATCATTCTTTTTTCTCTTTTTTGCCGTTAAAATGAATCTCCGTTCTCCAAACTCCTGACCGTAAATAAAACAGAGACATATTGTCTATGCTGCCTGTTTTATTTTCGTGTCAATTGCTTTTGGATTGGGTTCAGGGTAAAATATAGACAATATCAGATGCTGTCTATTTCATCAACTCTATCTTTCCATCTCTGTTTCTATATCTATCAAATTTTGGATCATACTGGTTTTGTTGATAAAATAAAGACTTAGTCTGATGCTGCTATTTTATCTACTTAACCTTTACTCCAGAATCGTTTCCGGAGTATATCTTTACTCTCATCTCTCAACTTAATACTTAATGACTCGACTTACTCGACTTAGGGCGGCTTCAGCGTCCGAACAGAAATAGTCTTCTTCCAAATCTGTCTATCCAGCATGAGTTTGTTAATCTCTTTGCTGTCGTCAAGCCCCGTGTCCTTCCGAAGGATGTCAATGTATGTGAGATGTGGTCTTCCCCTTCGACGATGTCCTTGAAGGGGTTCCCAGAAGAGAAGTTGATGACTCAATAGTTCTTCATGTCTGGCTAAATGACCTGCGAGTCTCATCCTCCGTGCAGCTATCTTATCAGATGCTCTGATGAGGTGTCCATACACCTTGGCGTTAGTCTGCCGCTCTTTCCAGTCAATGTTCAGTGCCATCCTCAGCATTCTCGTATAACATCCATCAATACGTTTTGCGAGGGTCTGGCTGACCGTCCATGTTTCAGAGCCATATAGAAGGATGGACTCGACTGTAGCCAGGAACAGTCGTATCTTGAGATCTCTACGCATATCCGACTTCCATACAAGCTTCATCTGGTGACACGCTCCCCATGCCTTAGCTTTCCTCACTTCGAAGTCCTTCTCCGAACTCTTCATTCTACTACCCAAATATACGAAGTCATCGACTTTCTCAATGTTCTTCCCACTCCCAACAACCAGAGTCGGGTTATCATCATCTCTTATGTTGATTCCCATGTACTTAGTTTTCCCCTCGTTGAGGTGGAGTCCAACTGAGTTGGCCGCCAGTTCCAAACTCCTGAGGAAATCTTGTGTCTCTGCAACACTATCTGTTATAAGAGCAAGGTCGTCAGCAAAGTCCGCATCAGTGACCTTGACTGCCGGATAGCGACGGCTTCTTCTAGGGTGTAGAGTAAACCCAAAGTTTCTTCCCTCTAGGGACACCCTCATAATGTAGTCAATTACGATTATGAATAGGTAGGGCGCCAAAGTGTCTCCCTGCATCACTCCTGCTAGAATGAAGAATGCTTCACTCAGACCATCCTCGGTAATCACACGAGCAAATGTATCTGCATACATTCTTTGTATCAAGCCTACAATCTCCTTGGGAATTCCATCTTCATGAGGAGTCCACGGTGCACGCTGTCGAATGCCTTCTTGAAATCAATGAAGAGCATTACCGCGGTCAGATCTTTATCCCGGGCTCCCTCAAATACCCTTCTTAGGCCAAGAATATGACTAGTTGTTGACCTACAGTATCATCTTATTGAGAGTCTTACTCACTATAGATGTCAGTGCAATACCTCTATAGTTATCTACTTTGGTCAAATTCCCTTTCTTTGGAACAGGCACAATGTTTAGGTGCTTCCATTGGTCAGGAACATCGCCATCAATTAGTGCTTTATTGCAGAAGTCAAGGATCAAATCATCAACATCTACCCTCTTCAGTACTTCAGGGGCAACTCCATCCTCTCCAAATGCCTTACCTTCTTTAATCGATTTCTTAGCCTCCTCCAGTTCGGTCTTGGTGAACTTATCCACACTGATGTTTTGTGGTGGATGTACGACTGGTATGTCCACTTCTTCGTTTGGGACTACTGGAGGTTGTCCAAGTAGCTTGGTAAAGTGGTCTTTCCAGGCTCTCAATCTACCCTCTTAATGAAACAGAGACATTTTCTCTCTATCTCTCTATCTATCTATCTATCTATCTATCTATCTATCTATCTATCTATATATCTATCTATCTATCTATCTATCTCTCTATCTATCTATCTATCTCTATCTCTATCTATCTATCTATCTATCTATCTATCTATATCTCTCTCTATCTCTCTCAATTAATATATTTCTATCTATCTATCTATCTATCTATCTATCTATCTATCTATCTATCTATCTATCTATCTATCTATCTATCTATCTATCTATCCATCTATCTATCCATCTATCTATCTATCTATCTATCCATCTATCTCTTTCTATCTATCTATCTATCTATCTATCTATCTATCTATCTATCTATCTATCTATCTATCTATCTATCTATCTATCTCTATATCTAAATATTTCTCTATTTTGGATCATACTGGTTAAGTGGATAAAATAAAGACTTTGTCTGATGCTGCTATTTTATTTACTTGACTGATGACTCCAGAATCTACCTTTTCTACCGTTTCGTTTCTTATTTATGTCCGGTGTCCCTATTTATGTTATATATCTTTATTCTTATCTCTTTGTTACTCAACTTACTATAGGTCTCATTACTCTGCTTAATTGTAATCCATAGATGAATGCCCTTTTTTGCTGGTCTTAGTAAATATGTTTTAACACAACATGTTCACTGTTAAATCACTGTTTAATAACATATCTATCCATTTTGTGTATGTTTATTCTGTCAAGAAATATTCACTACGAACTGTTTACTTGATTTCCAACTAATGCATCGGGTTTGAACAATATGTTCAACTGTTGAACACGCGGTAAATTTGGTTCTTTGTTAAATTTGACCGAAATTTCTGGCTTTTGCGTGGAAAGGGTACATTGTAACATTTACAAGCACTCATAATCGCGCGCCTTTTCCACGCGCAAAATCTTTCTGTTAACTTGTAGAGGCGTTCCCTCCAAAACTGTCCTGTTTTTGAGTGTACACAGCACAGTTTTTAGAGCTTGGCAATAGTAGTCAACACTTCCTTTTGTTACTTGTAATATCTACACGATGCGAAGTTGGCCGCGAATGCCACGTCTTAGAAATTTAGTAGTTTCGATGAAATATTCTAATAATGTGGAAAGCAATGTTTGATGGGCTTGGGTTAAAAAAAAAGGGGGTGGATATGGGTCAGTCCTCAAATTCTATATGCTTTTTGACAGGTTACCACACTCATCATTCAGCGATGCTGAGCATTAGAGTCAATTTTTGCTACATCTCTTCGACCCTTCATTTTTTCGTCAATTCAATTATTTACCACAACCCTAGTATTGGTGTTACCCAGTGGCGTAGACGTTTGCCTGTTTTCGGCCCCCGCGCGAAAATCTCCCTCCTTTTTGGCGCCCCCTCCCTTTTGGGGCGCCCCCCTCCCTAAATTGAACAAATTAGTGTTTTAGAGGATACGCCGTAAAATCTCTAAAAAAGTGGGGGGGGGGGGGCAACCATATTAAAGTATATAAAGTATATCCCCGGTCAAAATCGGGAGAAAATCCTACATTTTTAATTATACTTTTAATATGGTTTTCTAGAGAAAATGTGCCAGTTTTATAGTACCCTCAGTTAAGTTTTACTAAATTGTTCCCACATTCAAACACGATTTCGCAAGCGGGTCAGCGGGGCCCTTCGTTACGCCACTGTGTTACCTCCGTCCCCGTTTAATTTCATGCCTCCCTTTCGCTAGAAGTAACTGTTAAGTGAACACTCCTGACGTATACTCTAACATGTCCCTACCTTATCGGACGTTTAATTGAACGGCACGTATAAAATGAATTTCTAGGGCCTCCAGCGTCCAATTAATGGTTCGTTTCAATAAGAGTCCGATTAAGGTTTATTTTGATAAGTCGAACTAGTCGAATGGCACGTGAAGACAGATTTTAATGTTTTAATGCTTATATTCGTCAACACCTAGGATCTGGACGAAGATGAAGAAATTAGAAGATTAATGAAGACCAAGATGCCTGAAGACGATGTATAATGGGAGGATGATGATGGTGCCGTGGAGGGAGAGGAGGAAAATAAAACCTCTTACTTAGACAACTGCTCAGATTTCTTCCTTAATTTGACCTAAAAAATTTTATAAAATTTTTTTTTAATTTTGAAAAAATTTAGGGGGGAATAATAAAATTTTAAATAGAAATTTTTTGAATTTTAAAATTTTTATATTTTTTTTTTTTTTTTTTTTTAATATTTTTTAAAAAAAAAAAATTTTTTTTAATTTTTTTTAAAAAAAAAATTTAAAAAATTTTTAAAATAATTATTTTTAAAAAAATTTAATTTTTTTTAGATGTTTTATTTATTTAAAAAAAATTAAATTTTTTAATAATTTTTTTTGAATTTAATTTTAGAATGTTTTTATAAATTAGAGAAATTTAAATATTTTAGATTTAAAATTAAAAATAAATTTTTAAATTTAAATTTATTTTGTTTTAATTTTTAATTTTTTTTAATATTGTTTGTTAAATTTATAAAAAAAATTGTAAAAGAATTTAAATATATTTTTAATTATATTTTTTTTGTTTCTGCCGCTTCATATCCTCCCGCCACAGCTATTTGATCAAAAACTTTAATCATGACTTACCAATTATACGCCAAAATGGCAGCCCAAATACTTTAAAGTGTGATCATGTTTTATTTGATATTTGAATATTTTAATTTAAATGTTTACCGCCGATAACTGCATTTTTTCTATACGAAATAGCAACATATTTGACCGAAACAGTCATTATTATTCTTGATTTATGCATTTGAAAATATTACAAACCCTATTCTTATCCATATCAACTGTTTCCCCGAGGTGTTTTTCCTAAATTTTGACAACGTGGGAGAATTGCTTTTATTATGCATTTGCCATCACATAAGGGTCAGGATAACTTCTGGAGAGCTTGCTCATTGAGGGAAAAATAACTTATTAATTTGCCTGTAATATACTATTCGATACCACCCTCTTTTATCAACATTATATTTTGAACAAAATGATCTATAAAGTATCAAGTCTGGGAATTGAAGACACAAAGGCACTTAAATGTTAAAATCTGGTATCCTCGTAGCCACATTGCGTGGGTTTTAAGAGAATCGATGACATCGTAAATCACTTTAGTTTTTTTCTGAAAAGTGTAATTAATACACTCACAGCAACCAGTCCAGGTGTTTACGACCGATATACAATATACACTTCACCAGTCTCGAATAGGTCAATTTTACCTAATTGAGGAATATGACGAAACGGAATCTCAAGTAAGTGTTCATTCTATTGAAACATTCCAAGGAAATACCCGTGCTCGAGTTCGCTGTGTCAAAACAAATAACAAATAAACTTATACGTGGCTAATCATTAATTAGTTCGGAACTGAATGTAAAGGGTTATTAAACGAATACATAATTTAAAACAGATCGTACTTTGCAATATACATCAGGAAGCAAATAAGATAGCAGAATGCGGTGAACTTAAAGGCACTGTTGTCAAGTTAGCATTCAAAATTAAAGACATAATACATAATAAGTAATGTCATGTTAGATACAAATAATAACTAAGATGATACAGGAATGAACATTCAAATAAAAAGACTTTAATAAAGTTGGTGGCGGTAACAGAGATCTGACTTGACATGATTACGCAATATTTGCACTTAGAAAAAACACCGCGCGAAATTTGATGTGAACTATATACAACAACAACAATGAACAACCAACAACAATGAACTAACTGAGGAAACCACATACATAAAGATTTTACTTATTCCTCGCCACGAGTTTGACACGTATTTTAAGCCGTGATTTCATTGGTCACCTTTATTATATAACGCGCCGCAAAACCTCTAAATAAAATTTTGTCGACCGCGCGTGCAAAAACAATAAACTCAATTTAAGCTCCGAAATGGGCAATAATATGATTGATCTCATGCAACGCATGGTTCGCCTGGGACCCCAGGCTATAACGTTCATAAACTAAAAGATATTCGTGCTAGAGGAGCTTACTGGCGGCCTCAGCTGTCCATCCGCCGAATCTCTATATCCGTTTATGAACTTACCTGGGACCCCAGGCTATTAATGTATAAACAATAAAAATAAAGATTGGCGGAATGGACAGTCATGAGCGCGGCCCCATAATTTATTAACATTATAGCCTGGGTCCCCAGGTAAAGAGGAGGCGGCAGTAGATTATCAAGCTAGGGTAACACATAAAAGGCTTAATACACGCAGTAAATATACCACTTTTCACATAAATAAAATAATATTTCTGCCGCGCCGTCGCGCGAAAATCACGTCGTTAACCCCATGGCCCATTGTCGTTTTAACTAAGTGCCACTTCAACGTTCACCTAACTTCTAAGGGTCGTTCACATTTACTTAATCAGCCTAGGGGTTTTCAAAACCCCCGGTTGATTTCAATGCTTACAGTAAATTGCCGGGGGTTTGTTTACTGGCTGCGTCCATCCTGTCATTCCGCCGAATCTCTATATCAATATTGAATATGTTTTATGAACATAAAAGTCCAAAGGTGGGCAGGTAAGGTTTTTTGGTTCGTTGATTACGTAATCAAAATTTTAATTTTTTACCGATTTTCGATAATACTATTTGGACAATTTTCGTTATATAATTATGTAATCAAAATATCTTTTCCAAGTCCTCAGACAGCAATGAATAATATAATGTGTATTCTTGTATCTTTACATCAAATTTAACATCAAAAATGGGGTTTCTTATCTTGATTACGTAATTAAAGGTAGGGGGTTGGGTCTTGATTACGGGGGGGTGGGGGTGGTCAAACCTTGATTACATGTAGCGCGATGCCACTACTGGGGTCGCGCGCGGCATCAAATAATTCTCTCGCAACCACGGTAGATCGCGAGAAATCACCATGCACTGTGCCTCACCGAGCTGCGAAGGATCATAGTGAATCAAGTAATATAGTGGAAGTGGTTCGTCTTGATTACGGTTGATTACGGAGGGGGGTAAAAATTTGCCATAATATTGATAACGTAATATGTGAACACGACCCTTTATATCGAGGCCATGAAGTTTATATACAGCCGAGCACTACGTGCGCTGCGCGGCAAGCTTTACAATTGGAGACTTCGTCGCGCAAAACTAGCATTTTGCTTCGCATCGATGCATTAACGTGATGAATACTAGTAAAATACCCGACGACACCTGAGAGGTAGCTGATCGTTCCACCTCCACGTGGTTCCCGCTGTCGGATTATGGGTGATGGAAAGTCATAGTTGAAACCATCCTTTATCCCTGCCCCCTGACAAGGGTTGAAAGCTAAGCGTTCGATCAGTGAAACTCGTGTCATGTCGGACTCGAGCAATTCTTAAAAAAACACAATGTTTAATATAACGCCGAGACCTGAAGACTCTCAAGTCGACAGGGTGACAATAGACGCTGAAAGCGGTTTGCCGAACCATGCTGGAGCTAATCTCTTGCAATGCGAATGGTGCGACCGGCTGTGCAAAAACAAAGCCGGGCTCACACTGCACAAAAGAGCATGCAAAAATAATCCAGCTGTAGGTAGTTCCGCGGGAAACACCAATGACAACAGGAGAATTAACACGCCTCCGACCATGAGATCCTTATTTAATTGCGAATACTGCAACACGGGTTACGGGACAGATAGAGGACTGAGCGCTCATATATCGAAAAAACATATACCTGAATGGAATATGATAAAAATGGAACGGTTCAAGGCTGACGGCCCTCGTCAACACGTATGGAGAGAAGGAGATTGGGAAATATTATGCCAGGGTGAGGAGGAACACGACCGACTCCCATCCACCGCCAAAAATAAACTGGGTGTCAACATGTTTATTCGTGCATCCTATTTCCCACAACTCACCATCCAAGCCATCAGCTGCCAACGAAAGAGCCCTAATTTCCACAGATACAAAAATGATCGAAACCTCCAAGATCCCGTAACAGAACCCCAACCAGAACTCGAACCCATCCCAGAAATAGAAATTCCTGCTCAGGCGAGCAACCCAACCAACAACCCGCTGGAGTTCACACCCCTCGCCGAGGACATAGCAGATGAGATCCGAGGGAAGCCCTTAGGCCCTGAGATCTTAAACGTATACAGACTGCTAGCGCAAGCACAGTTTAACGAGGCCAATGACAAGTCAAGGTTTATATTCGATGAACTTGCCAAAGACTTCACGAGACTGAGCACCGTACCAAAGCAGCCGACAACTTCGAAAAATAAAAATAAAAAAAAAGTTGGTAAGAAACGAATCTCACAGCGACCTGAGAAAAAGAGACTAAGCCCATCCAAAGCGAAGAGAAAAGAACTCTACGCAATAGTCCAGAAGAAGTGGCACACGAAGAAAAGAAGCAGTGTCATCGATACGATCCTCAGAGACTCGCTAGGAAAAGTGAGAGAACCAGCCCACACACCCGAACAATTAGCCGAGTTCTGGAAAGGGCTTTTCAGTAGAGAGAGCCCCCCAGACAACAGACCGATACCAAACCCCCGCACCGAAATCCCACAGTTGGACAACCCCATTCTTGTATCCGAGGTTACTGATTCCCTCAAAAGGGCCACTGAGAAAGCCACGGGACTAGATGGTGTTCCGCTCAAACACCTGCGTGAAATTGGAGCTACAGCCCTCACCATTCTCTATAATGGGCTGTACTGTAAACAACTAATCCCCACATCCTGGAAGGAGGCCAGAACAGTACTAATACCGAAATGTGATGTACCCTCCTCCCCGGGTGAGTACCGACCGATAACCATCAGCTCGTATTATTACAGGATTTATACAAGCACCATCGGCCGGAGACTATCCGACTCCGTGGGATTATCGAACCGCCAGAAAGGGTTTATTAAGGCAGATGGGATAAGAGACAACCTCATTCTGCTCGAAACCATTATCGAGGATTCCAAGAAGACCTCGTCACCATTACACATGACATTCATGGATGTCAAAAAAGCGTTTGATTCTGTAAGCCATCACAGCATCAGGAGAGCCCTCGAATGGGCCGGAGTTCCACTAGGGTTGAGAAATGTCATAGCAGACCTATACAAGGATTGTTCAACTAGAATAGGTCTATCCGACATCAAGGTAACAAGAGGAGTTAAGCAGGGTGATCCTTTGAGTTCTATCCTGTTTAATCTTGTTGTCGAGATGGCACTCTCAAAAATACCCGACAGACTCGGAATAGGCTACCTAGGTCATAGACTATTCTATATGGCCTTTGCAGATGACCTCGTCATCCTGTCAAGGAGCCAGCTAACGAATCAAACACTCGTAGACAGAGTGACAGAGCAATTGGGCCTTGTAGGTCTAGAGTTGCACCCGAACAAATGTAAAAGTGTCGCCGTCCGAGCTGACGCCAAGAGGAAAACTACCTTCGTGGATTCCACACAAACTATAAGAGTGAATGGGTCAGAGATCCCTGCTCTTAACTCTGAAGGTTGGTATAAGTACCTCGGCATTAAGGTCAGCAGCAGCGGTATGCCCCAGGGCGGATATACGGATGAGATCAAGCTACTTCTTGAAAGAGTAACCAGAGCACCCCTGAAGCCACACCAGCGGATGTTCATTCTTCGAACTCACATACTACCTCGGTTTAACCACCGTATGATGTTCGAAAAAGTAGCTTGCAAGACCCTCACCGAAATCGACATCCTTGTACGAGAGTATGTCAGAAGGTGGCTGAAACTCCCGAAGGACGTCCCAGTAGCAGCATTCTACACTGACGTTCCTTCGGGTGGACTAGGCCTCCTTTCTCTACGAACAAGAATCCCTCTACTGAAAAGACAGAGAACTGAGAGGATGGCGGAATCCTCAGATCCGATAATCCGGTTATTGGTTCACCAAGAGCCTTCAAAGACTCGCCTGACGATAGGGAAGAAAAGATGCAGGATTTTTGGAAAAAACTACCACTCCAAATCCCAACTAGCCAGTATAACTAGGGAAAAGTTCTGGTCAACCTGCGATGGCAAGGGTTTACGAACGGTAGTACCCATTAACACCAGTAAGTCCAGCTTCAAACTATTATCAGACGACAGGACCTCTTTGAAGGCGGCCCAATACCTGGGCGCTATCAGTGTACGCCTTAACTGCCTTGGTACCCCCCTCAGGAACAACAGAGGCGGGATGAAGCCAGCAATCCACAATTTGTGCGATAAATGTCCAGGCCAAAAGTTTGCGTCCCTAGGACACATCAGTCAGACGTGCCCGGCAACACACGGCCTGCGAGTCAAAAGACACGATAAAGTTGTCACCAGACTCGCGAAGCACTTTAAAGGAAAGGAAAATACGCTGACAGTCTTGGTCGAGCCCCAACTCAAGTACGGTAATCTGCCAATGCAGAAACCCGACTTAGTGATTAACACCGGCTCCACAGTCGAGATTATCGACATCCAGATTAAAGCAGACCAGGGAATTCCCCGCGATGAAGACATTGATGAAACTGTCAAGAAGGACAAATATGATACCCAGGAGTGCAGAAGAGCCGCCTACCTGGCTCTCGGGGTAACACCTGGTAGCCTACCGTGTAATGTGAATGCTTTCACCCTCACGTGGAGAGGCAACCCCGCCCCTCACTCATACAAGTTAGCCAGACGTCTGGGCTTCACCTCGATCATGAAGTACCTAATTGCTGACGCCCTGGTTGACACTTGGGGGATGTTTGTTGTTTGGAACTGTACCTCCTAACAACTCCCGCAAACTACTTACAGCATGTGATCCACATTAATACCATAAACAAACTTCACGAAAGAACCTTGAACCAGAATATTTTACCCTTGTCTAATCCTGGCGAAAGAACACGACTAATCTAAATAGCTCCAGTATGGGTTTAACCGAATTCCACACAAAATAAACTAAACGTCCGACTCTCGGGAACGACAAAAAAAAAATGGTGGATTCGGTTGTATGACAGTGCAAGCGTAAAGCCGCCTCCTCGGAGGTGGACCGTTTGCACTCGATAGAAAAGCCTACTGCTATTCAGCAACAGCGGGCCATATCGAACGCATTAAAACTCAGTTTTAATACTTTCAACACTACTATATAACAAATAATTTGAGGATGTCAAGTGAGGCCAGGAGCCCAATGTCCATGTGTTGCTAAAGATCAAAGATCTGTGGGGGTGTTGCAGGGTGTGTGAAGAGGTGCCACTGTCGGAGATGAAGCTCTAACCGAAGATGAGTAGATCATGGAACACAACCTCATAAATCATCAGATCATCCAAATCCCCTCCCTTACCCCATCCCTTAAAGTCTATGTAACACATGGACTGCCGGCTTCTGGTTGAACACATCCTTGAATTATTTGTATTTTCTGTAGTTTTGGAGAGTATGATCTACTTGTTATTGATTTATCGGAAAGTTCTTACACTATTGTTATGATATTGGAGAGTGTCTATATAATGATAATGATAATGATATTGATTAATTTGAGTATGAGTTATTCTTTAGGATTGATTAGATTTTATATATTTATTTACTTGAATTTAGTATGAATATGAATTATTCTCTAAATTGACTTACTTATTGAACTATTCAAGTTTATTGTACCTTGACTCCTAGCCTTTTGTGGCAGGTTTGTCAAACAGACATGCCTGCCACAATGTTTCCTGTTCAAAGGAACCCCCATTTATCTCTACTGTCTTCACTCTGAAGCCTGTAGTTCATCTGCATCCCTCCCCGAACATAATAAATAATCCAAAAGGAACCCTCCACCACCCCCACCCACCCTCCCAAAACAGAACATGAATAGATCCATCCACCACCCCCACCCACCCTCCCCAAACAAAGCATGAATAGATCCATCTACCACCCCCACCCACCCCCCCTATCATGTCACCATATGTCTTATTATTTAATTAATTATTTCATTAAATTACCTTTCAGTTTCAACATGCAAATCAATGAAATTTTCAAGTGTCTCTCAACATCAATTCCCTGGCTTCAACTCATTACCACCAGACCACCACCCATGATCTATATATTTCAGGCGAAGCTGACTCGATGAAAGTGGCACCTCGGAGGCACCTGGCACACCCCCATGATCTTGTTTTCCGTGAATATGGTATTAAAGAAAGACACCAACACCAAGACCGCAGCAACCCCCAACCGTACAGCAAAGGATATAGCAAAGGACCCAGCCAAAAAGGCCCCGAAGAAAGCCACCAAATCAGGAGAAACCTCGAAACCGGACATCAGGTATGATAAATGTCCCTGTGGAACTAGTGATAAAACCTCATGGATTATTGATTGTACCTCTTGCCCTCAAACCTGGCACAGCAATTGTTGTAATCTAAAAGGTATTTCCGAACAGTTTGTTACACAGATAGAGGATTGGCTCTGTCCGCTTTGTTTCAGTGCCCCTGGCGTGACCATCCGTAACAACCAACAGATCGAGACTTTACTTCTCAATATGTCTAATCTGAGGAATAAAAACATTGATCTTGAAGAAACTGTCATGAAAATGGAGGAGAAACTAACTTCGCTGATATCCAACACAAACGATCTCGGAGCTACCACCAAGACCATTTCTGAGAGAATACTCAAGCTAGGAGACATTGAGCTACATATTCAACATCGGACCCTCCAAGAAGGTCAGGTTGATGAGAAACTTAAAACTATGAAAAATCAGATCACTGAGCTTCAGTCTAGTATGGATGACCTTAAGAAATCAACTGCCTCCTCAAGCAGCCCTCAAATCACCCAAGCACCATCAAGCTCTCAGCCCTGGGTCCATCCTAGTCGTGTCACACCACCCACCCACCCACTCACCCACCCACCCACAGTTGTCCCTGACCCCACAACTACCATAGAGCACAATCAGAAAAGCTTCACCGACCTCAAACTAGAATTCATCAATGAAGATACAGCCTCAAATATCACCACATCACTAGAGTCATTGTCATTTGTGTCTGAATCAGGCCGCTCAACTGTTGCATTCGGAGCTCCTTACACGTATACAGGTTCCAAATCTGGTGCCGATGCAACCCCAATCCCCCTGGTGCTTCAGCCGATACTGGAGAAAATCAATGTCCTACAAAAGGAATTATTCTACGAACAGCACCCCACCTTCAAGTCACATCCTGAGAGGCATCCTTCACCTCCTGTCATCAATTCATGTCTCATAAATAGGTACGAAGGCCCTAATAGTTCACTTCCCAGCCACTCAGACGACGAGCCCACTATAGATGTCGAATCATCCATTTTCACACTGTCCCTCGGCCAAGAATGCTCCATCCAGTTCCTTGACAAAAAGTCTGGTGTCAAGTCTGACCTAACATCCACCCACCGATCACTCTATCATATGACAAGAAAATCACAAGACTTTTTCACTCATTCAATTCCAGAAGGTAACGTCACCCAGGACATCAGATATAGCCTCACGTTCAGATCAGTTAACTGGAAAAACAAAAACTCTACAATCTTGATAGGAGATTCAAATACAGGAATGCTCAAGTTTGGGACTAATAAACGTAATACATTTGGTGAACTCATGCCTGGCCTTAAAGAATGGGCGCCTATAATCAACAACATTGACCCTTACAGCTGTCAATCCTACAGCAATGTTGTTATCATGTGCGGGATAAATGATATAAAGCAACCTCAAAGTAACGTCAGAAGTGTATGTAGTTCGCTGTTAACAAAAATAAAAGAAATTAAGCTGCTGAACCCTAAATGTTTTGTTTATGTTTGCCCGCTGCTTCCTACTAAAATTGCTGATTTGAATAGAAAAGTTAACTTGTTTAATGAACTGCTGACGAACGGTCTTACATCTATGAGTTCTGGTGTTCAGAGTGTGCAAGGTTTTAATGGCTTTGCTGATCATTATGGCATGTTGGTCCATCAATTGTCCAAGACAGTTGATCGACAAAACAGGCCTGACACGCTTCACCTTAACGAACTAGGTGCTAGGGTCCTTGCTGGCTTAATTAAACAAACCATATTTTCCAGGCTCCACCGAGGAGTTGATAAACGAAGAGGACCGACTAGCAGAGTTGACGGGAGACCCTTCAGTTCAGTTGCCAGAGGAGGAGGCGGGTACAGTTACCAGGTATGGTAACTTTCTCAAATAAGGAAAAATGCAGTCACTGCCTTAAGAGCTTATGTTTAGGTCAAAAATTTGTTGAATTTTTTAAATGTAATTGCATTATACATGAAAAATGTTTCAAAAACTCTGAAGCAACCGTGATCAACTCAAATTACTTTTGTAGTCAGTGCAAAGCGCTAATCCTTAAACAGTACAACCCGTTTAAAGATATGATTAGTAAGTCGGATAACAATAACAACGACCCCTTGATTCTGAAAATGTCACAAGTTCTAGAATATTGTAAGCCTTACTCCACCAACAAATTTAATAACGAACTTAGTGCCGATCTTCATAAAAATGGTGGCTCTTTCTTCCTGAATATCGACGGCAATAAAAGCAACTTCGACCATCTCATATCTGAATTAGAGTGCCTCAAACACAATTTCCCTATCATAGGCCTTGCCGAAACCAATATTAGCCCAGAAGAGAGTTCCGTTTACCCTATTAATGGATTCAATAGTTTCTGCCAGACTACAATGCATAACAAATCGAAAGGAACGGGCGTTGCAGTTTATGTTCACAATGCTTTTAATGCAGTCGTTAATGTAGATGTATCAAACGTCACCAGTAATTTAGAAAGCCTCTTTGTGACTATTCATCAAGAATCTAAAACTATAAACGTAGGAGTAATCTATAGACCCCCTAGTGGAGACATTGACGAGTTTCTCGCTGAGCTACAAGTAATTATGGGTAAACTCCCAAAGTTAAATGTACATGTAATGGGTGATTTTAATATTAACCTCCATAACGGCAATAGAAGATGCACACAAGAATTAGAAAACATAATGCTCGGATTAGGGTACTCACCAACGATATCTATCCAAACACACGAAAAGCCTGGATGTAAACCATCCTGTATTGATAATATTTTCACTAATGAAATCGAAAGCACGTTGTTTACAGGAACGTTGCAACTCAATGTTTCTCACCACCATGCCATCTTTCAAATCAATAGTTGTCTTAATTTTGTAGCTGATGAACCTAAACTTAAACACGCACAATATTACGACTATAGCACCTCAAATGTAGACGCCTTTCTCACATCAATTGATAATGAACTACATACCAATCCTCCTGAAAACTTCAGTAGTTTCTGCACTACTTTTCAGAAGCACCTAGACGAGGCATTCAAACTTGACAAACCGAAATTATCTAAACGTAACGCTTTGAACAACCCATGGATTACTAGTGGTATTGTTACCTCAATTCGAACGAAAGACTCGCTCTATGATTTGTGGAAAAAGTCTCAGAAGAAAAAATGTTTATTGCTAACTAATAATAATAATATTAAACGCGAGGAGTGTAATTGCCTCACTTGTATGAATATAGCAAAAAGATACCTTGAATATAAGGATTACAGGAAGCATCTCAAGGTACTTATTGACCGTGTCAAGAAGAATCATTATGCAGGTAAATTAACTGACTGCTCTGGTGATAGTAAGAAAACGTGGGAAATCATAAACACTATTCGTGGAAAATCCAGGCGTGAAATAAAGCCATGTTTTATCCTTAACGATCAAAAAATAATAAATCGTAGGATGATTGCTAATGAATTCAATAAATATTTTCAGTCGATTGCATCCAAACTAAATGAAAATTATTCTGAAGATTATATAACCCTGGATGCAATTCCCTCATTCTCAAACTTCTTACCTAAAACCTGTGAGTCAAGTATATATCTAAGTGATTGTACACAGTATGAAATTATAGATATTATTAATGAGTTCACAAATGGTAAATCTAGTGACATTCCAATTCACGTTATAAAAAAGTCTGCTAGAATAATATCTCCCTTTTTAGCCAAGCACTTTAACCATTGCATGCAACAGGGGATATTCCCAGATGAACTTAAATTAGGAAAGATAAGTCCCATCTATAAAAAAGATAATCAGGAACTATTTGAAAACTATAGGCCAATATCAACCTTACCAGTATTTGGAAAAATTTTAGAGAAACTTATTTATAAACGTATGTACAGCTTCCTAATTGCTAAAAGAATCATTTATGAGAACCAATTTGGATTTAGAAAGGGTCACTCAACAAGCCACGCACTGAACTTATCTGTTAGCCATATCGAATCACACTTAAAAGACAGGAAACACGTTCTTGGCATTTTCATTGATTTAAGTAAGGCTTTCGACACGATATCTCACGAGAAGCTTTTATTCAAATTAAATAATTACGGAATTAGGGGCAACGCACTGAATTTGATAAAAAGTTACCTGTCAAACCGGAGCCAATATGTTCACGTCTTAAATGAAAACTCCGATAAACTTCCTGTTGAGTGGGGAGTTCCCCAAGGCTCTGTTCTTGGTCCCTTACTATTCCTCCTGTATATAAATGACCTATGCAACGTATCTAATAAAGGCAAGTTTATCTTATTTGCTGACGACACTAACCTATTCGTTTCTGCAGACTCGAAAAAAGACGTTTATAATGTAGCTAACGATATTCTCTCGTCTATTTCTAGATACATGAAATGTAATCTACTACATATTAACGCTAAGAAGAGCTGTTATATGTATTTCTCCCCAAACAAACGTGTAAATGAATCATCTACATGCAGTACACCCGATGATTTAAATCTCTCCATAGACGGCTCCATAATAATACGTGTTAAAACAACTAAGTTTCTAGGTGTGCTGATTGATGATAAACTGAACTGGAAACCTCACATCGAATCACTAAATAAGAAACTAAGAAGTGCTTGTGGACGTATTTACCGCATAAAAAACTGTCTACCTATAAAACTGCACAAGCAGATATACCACACACTATTTGAATCACACCTTACGTTCGCCATCTCAGTATGGGGTGGTGTCTCTAACCAAGTTATCAACCCTGTATTCTTAACACAGAAGAGATGTATTAGAATAATTTTTGGAGATGCAAACTCATACCAAAACAAATTCAAAACATGTGCTCGTTCTAGACCTATTCAATGTAAAATACTGGGTAAATATGAGTCTAATGTTAATAACTCTGTTAATCCACGTATTAAACCATGTACAAAGTGTGTCCGCTCTAAATCGGTAGTTCATAATAAACTTGTTAGACCCTTATGTTGTCAAAAACTAGGAGCTGAATTCTATTCCAAGGAATCAACCAAACCATTATTTAACAGTCATAAACTCCTTACTGTTCATAATCTTTACAAACTTCGTACTATAACTGAACTTTTTAAAATAGTGAAATATAGGGTACCCATATCTCTCTACTCTTTACTTAACATGTCTGAACTGAGGGATGACCGTCTAATACCACCAAAGCCAAGCCATAACTTTATTTATAAATCTTCTTGGCTTTGGAATCAATTCAAGGACTCCAATCCACAGAATAAACCTGACTTTGTGAACACATCCTGTAACTCAATCAAATCAAGGCTAAACCGATCTCTTCTAGATGCCCAAAGCAGGTTCGATAATGAGTGGCATAATGACAACTTTAACAGTTTTGGACCATGCTAGATTATTGATAAAAACGTGGAATTTATGTAAACAAATACTTAATTACTTAAATATTGCCGTTTCCGTACGGCGCTATACGTAATATATGTTAAAAGCGCGCCGCAGCTACTCCCTACCTCAACATTTGCGCGGGTTTCTTAACCGCGCACGTACGTTTATTCTTGGCCGTTAATCAGACCCATGACATAACGCTATAGGTGGCAGTGACTGTAATTTTCTTCAACAATTACTGAATTATCCATCCATAAAGTGATTTACAAAATGACACCTAAACCTCGTGTTTCGGTGTTCACTTAAACGGTACTTGGCGGCTGAACTGTGGTGTTTGACGTTTGCAGCTAGATCGGACTCTGCATGATATTGTATTAGCAAATTTGTATAGTGTATAATTGTTTAGTGTTTATAATACTCTGCAACCTGGTAGCACGGCTGACACAAAAACAAAATGTTGGCCTGGCTTGTGCATAACCAAGTAAATAACACGCACTCCGATAAAAGCCGTCTGGAGAAACTCCGCAAAATGTTCATTGTAGTCAACGGGCACAAAGAAGCACTAATAGCAATTGTGTCCTTTACCCTCCCACATAATTTGAACATTTTTGTGGCTAACTCATTGAACAACATCTGAATTAAAATGTGTCTAGTATTAAAAGATTCAGTAAGTAATTTTTTCATGTACGCTGTACACTGTAGTTAGTAAATCAAATCAAACTTTTTCGATCAGCCGC
Source organism: Bolinopsis microptera (assembly GCF_026151205.1). Lineage (NCBI taxonomy): Eukaryota > Metazoa > Ctenophora > Tentaculata > Lobata > Bolinopsidae > Bolinopsis > Bolinopsis microptera. The sequence goes on from NC_087076.1 coordinate 2,300,422, forward strand.
GCGCTGAACCAGTGTTGCACTAGGTAAAAATTGTGTATATTTTGTTCATTTTTGAGTGTAAATTAATTTATTAATTTATCACAAATTATTTTACTATAATATAACCACTTATGTGAAATGGTTATTTTGACTTTAAATATTTGAACTAAATATGAATTGATTGTGGGTATAAAATAAAATTTGTTTTACTAAAAAAATTTGTTTTACTTAGATCTTGTGCGTTGGGGAGGTCTTCCTTAACCGGAGCGAGTTGACAACCGGACACACCAAATCCTATCCTCGGATAGGTGGTCTTGCTCAGTAAAGAGCGTGAATAGACCCCATTCGCTTGCAACCTCGTGTCTTAAAAACTTAAAATCGATGCAGCCCGATCTTCAGATTTAAAAAGTGCAAAGCAACTCGTAGATACTCGTATCTAGACCGGCGGAACTATTTGCAGCCGCTAGCTCTCTGAAAAAATGAGAGGAAAAACTGCAGATTCGCCAAATTGCAGTGTACCCCTCTGTCCGACCCCGACTAATCCCCGGGATAGGTAATATTAGGAGAGTTACCCAACATACGCTTCCCATGCGTATACTATGGCCGAAAGGATTGAAGTGCTTCCAGGACTTTTGGGACCCCTTCAGCAACAACTGATGCTGGAAGGGGTTCTGGGTTAAAGTACTACTCTCTTAGGGTAGCCAAATGCCTCGTCATCTAATTAGTGACGCGCATGAATGGATTAACGAGATTCCCACTGTCCCTATCTACTATCTAGCGAAACCACAGCCAAGGGAACGGGCTTGGCATAATCAGCGGGGAAAGAAGACCCTGTTGAGCTTGACTCTAGTCTGACTTTGTGAAAAGACATGAAGGGTGTAGCATAAGTGGGAGCGTAAGCGACATTGAAATACCACTACTTTCATCGTTTTTTTTACTTATTCGGTGAAGCGGAAGCGAGGTGCAAGCCTCACCTTCTAGATTTAAGCCGCACCTTTCGGAGCGGTGATCCGAGCCGGAGACACAGTCAGGTGGGGAGTTTGGCTGGGGCGGCACATCGCAAACGAAAACGAGGGCCTAAGGTGGTCAAAAAAGGGAAAACTCTTAAAACCCCAAAAGGGAAAAAGCCATTGATTTGATTTTCTATGAAAAAAAGGAAGCATTACGACATTACCCTGGGGTTTTTCACGCAGCTGTGCAAAAAAGTTCCCCAACAGGAAAACTCTTGTGGGGGCCAAGGTTCATAGCGACGTGGGTTTTGACCTTCGATTCGGCTTTCCCTACATGGAACAAATTTCCCCCAAGCGTCGGATTGTTCACCCCCCAAATAGGGAACTGGCGGGGTTTAGCCCGTCGGAGCAGGTTGTTTTTACCCTATGAGAAGGGTTCCCCCCAATAGTAATCCAACTCCGACGGAGGAACCTTGGATCAACTTTTGGGCATTTTCTTTTTAAAAAGGCAAGGTGCGAAGTACCATCTGTGGTTATGGCTAACGCCTAAGCCAGAATCCAGGCAAAAGGGAAATCCCCACCGGAGAGATGTTAGGCGAACAAAATGGGCGTTTCGGCGTCCGGTCACGTCGGGGTTTTGGCCAAGGGACAAAAAAATTTTCCCGGGCGAAACTAAAATGGGAATTAAAAATATTTTTTTTTCGATAAATCCTTTGCGACACAAATAGGAACGGGGAGTAAGGGGTGAGTGCCCGTTCCATTCTGGTTTTAAGCATGTTCTCCGATTTGACCTTTTTTTTATTAACGGAAAACGTCCCCCCCTTAGCTTCGGATCGAGACTGGGACTCGGGATCCCCGAGACATGAAAAAGTTAGACCCCAAAAAAACCCGGTCCCTCTTGCTGGGGGGTTTGGGTCAAGCTTGAGGCCCGGGAATTTTTTTTGGGCAAAAAAACTTTTTCCCCAAGCAGCAAAAAACCGGGGCATAGATGAAAATTCGAGTTCATTTTAAAAGGACCGGGGCTAACCCCCGTTGGGGTGTCTAGCCAAAATGCAGGGGCTCTCGTGTCAGCAATGAATCAAATCGGGGGACCGGGAATCTTTTGGTGGTTTGGGTTTTTTGGGAGGACGGTTTTTGGGTCGCGCACTCAGACGTTGGGGGTAAAGGCCCGGGGAATTTTTTTTGGGCGGGCCGTTTTTGTTCGGCGGGGGGGGTCCAATAATGCAAAAAAAGGGGGAATTTTTCCGCTTTCAAAGTTAAGGACCCCCATACAACCACAAAACCCTTCCTTTCCTTTGCATTAAAAGTGGGGCCCCGCCTAAAAGGCACGGGTAAAGGGGGGGAGTAAAGAGTGGATTTTAAATTTTTAGTTCAATTCTCACCCAAAATTTTCCCGGAGAAAGGATTTCCCTAAACTTAACTGCCGTACTACTTCTCCGGCCGGGTCTAAAAGAGGAACAAACAGCCTCTTTCCTCTCAAAACGATACCCGAAAATCCGGGCCCTTGACCTTGGAAGCGAAGTGCAAAACGGAGGTCGGCGCGCAGGTGCCTCTTTTTTTGAACCTTTTTTTAAAAAACTTGTTTTTCTTGGTCTATTGTGCAGGGACCATGTTGCCAGTCTGACAGCTCCATTAACAGAAAAAACCCGATATCCCCTCTTCCCCATTTTCCCCCGGCCGGCATTTCAACAACTAACTCCCGGGTAAACGGCGGGAGTAACTCTCCCCCTTTTAAAGGTAAAAATTCTCACTATCAAGGTCACGGGGGGGAGGAAGCCCCCTTACTAAGATCCTGCAAGTTGTTTCTGGCGTACGGGGGAGGCAACACTTTCCTTTACGATACGCGAAAACACCGTTCCTTTTACCGGGAAAGCAGTTTCGAATCGGAAAAATAAAACATGCCGGGTGACGTACTCGATACAATTTTCCAATTTTTCCCCCAAAAAAATTTTTGTTTTTTTTTCAAAATTTAAAAAATAAATGTATATCAAAAACATTCATAAAAAATTTTTAAAAAAAAAGGGCAAATGGGGGAATTTTGGTTTTGAAAAGAATCTATGGCTAGAAAATCGCGCAACCCCTTTCTGGCATTTAAGGGGAAAAGGGAAAAAACGACCGTAAGGAACGAAAACCGGAAAAAGTGATCTCGAGGGATCAGTGACGGTCCCCGGGACTCTGGCTGGTTGGTGATGCAAGCCGTAGGCCCCAGCAAAAGGGAGAAGGGTTTTGTACAAACAATCCCCAAAAGCTAAAAAGAAAAAGGAGCTCCTGGGCAAAGCGATTTCCCCGGAGATGTCGTTTGGCTGCATCAACTCGCACCGAAGGGTTCCCCTCGCCCAAGCAGCTCCATTGGGGGCCGAAAGCCCGTTTGGGAAAAGTTGACTTGGCGTTTGCCGTTCGGGGAATTCGAAGGTGTGGCAAACAAGATTTCGTTACAAAATTTTCCCTAGCAAAAGCTGCCCCGGCAGCGCTTCGTGCATGCCGTGGGGCCGGCTCGCGAGGGAGAACCCCCGATGTCGAGCCCGGATGAAAGCCCCCGGTTTAAACCTGCCGTAGTCATATGTTGCCCCTCAAAGTTAAGCCAGCAGTTAAGTAAAAACTTTTTACGGAAAACTGCGAATGGCCATTAAATCATTATTTTAAATTTTTTTTGTGCCCTTCCTAATGGGATAACCGTATAATTTGAGAAAATCTGCAAAAAGTCCCGATTTCGGGAAAGGGGATGTATTTATTGATTTAAAAACCCCAAGCGTTTTAACGACGTTTTTTCGGGATTCATAAAAACTTTTGAATCGCAGGGCCCCTCTTTCCGGCGAGTTTCATTCGATTTTTGCCCATAAAACTTTCGATGGTAAGGTTTGGGCTTCCCCTGGGACAAGGGGTAACGGGGAAATTAGGGTTCGTTTCCCCGGAGAGGGAGCCCGGAAAACCCTCCACAAAAGGAAGGCAGAGGGGGGGAAAAATTACCAAAAATTCGGGGAGGTGTGAAAATAAATAACGTGCAGGCCCCCCGGCTTTGCATGGAAGAACAATAAACCCCCTAACGGGAACTTTGGAGGGCAAGTCTTGGGGGCCCACAGCCGCGGTAATTCCCACCCAAAAGCGAAAATTAAAGTTGTTGCTTTTAAAAAGGGGTTTAGTTGGGATTTGGGAACCGGCGATTGGCCCGCCTCGGATCGGTATGACGGTCTGTTCTCTTCGCAAAGCCCGCGGTGCCCTTAACTGGGTGGGGGGGGTTTGCGACGTTTATTTGAAAAAATTAGGTTTAAAAGCAGGCATCCGTTTAAATATTCACTGGAAATAAAAAATGGGAACTTTGGTTTTTTTGGGGTTTTCCGAACCGAAAAATTGTTTAAATAGGGGCAGTTGGGGGGGGCATTCGATTTCATTTCAGAGGTGAAATTTTTGGATTTATGAAAGACAAAACTTCTCAAAACTTTTGCCAAGGGTGTTTTAAATTAATCAAGACGAAAGTTGGGGGCCGAAACGATCAGATAGCCCCATTTTTCCAACCAAAAACGATCCCCGTCTGGGGGATCGGGGTCGCTCTTAAAGGGCTCCTTTCGACCTATAAAATCAAAGCTTGGGTTTCCCGGGGGGAGTATTTTCCAAAAATGAAATTTTAAAGGAATTAGGGGAAGGGCCCCACAGGAGTGGCCCGGGGTTTAAATTTTGACTAAACACGGGAAAACCCCCAGTCCAGACTAGAAGGATTGACAGTTTGGAGCCCTTCTTGACTAGGGGTGGTGTGCATGGCCTTCTTAGTTGGTGGAGTGATTTTTTGGTTAAATTTTTTAACAAACGAGCCCAAACCTGCAAAAGTGAAAAAGGTTCTTTAAACCCCGTGGCTAAAATTTCTTAGAGGGACTATCGTTTCAAACCATGGAAGTTTGAGGCAAACAGGTCTGTGCCCCCTTAGATTTTTGGGCCCCACCCCGTTCCCCTGATGAAGCCCACGAGAATTTCCCCTTCCCCCCGGAAGGTGCGGGTAATCTTGTAAAACTTCATCGTGGGGGGATAGCCCTTGAATTTTTGGTTTTGAACGAGGATTCCTATAAGCCAAGTCATCAATCGGCTATTAGCCCCTCCCCTTGTCAACCCCCCTGTCACCGTTAAAAGGTTTAGGAGATCCGGATTGGGGGACCCCCATGGGCGAGGACGGTGCCGCCAAAACTTATTTTAATAGGGGAAAAATTTTTTGTAAAAAAATTTTTCCGTGGTGAACCTGGGGGAGGATCATTAAGTTCCAAATCTTATTCCCTTAGGGTTTCATGTTTTTCTTCGGGGTCGGTCGGGGAGGGGGGTCAAACCCCCCCCGATCGTTAAATCGCGGGGGTACGGTGGCTTCGGTCTGCTGGGGCAGCCCCAAATTTAGTTTTTTACCCACTTTCCCCAAACCTCAAGATTAACGGTTATCGTTTCCCCGGGGCGGATCCTTGAACGAGATTTACAAAAAAGGAACAACTTTAAACGGGGACCCGTTGGTCGTTATCGATGAAGAACGCGCAAACTGCGTAAGAAGTAATTGCAGAATTTAGTGAAACACGAATCTTTAAAAGCAAAGGGCGCCCTTGGGCTTCCCCAAGCACCGTTTGAGCGCGTTTTACAAACCCTTACCCCCCCGGGTTTGGGGCCCCGGTGTCCCTTTGCTGCAAAAGCGAACGGTCCCTTAAGTAGAGCGTGATCTGCGGAAGCCCTTTGTGGCCCGTGCTTCTCGGTGGGTAGTAAAAAATCCACCAGAGCCGGTTTCGAGGTGTCGTGTCTCGTGGGAGTGAAAGGGCGTTTTCCCAGATTTCCAACCCAACCCCAAAACGGCGAGAAGGAATTTAAACATACAAAACGGGAAAAAAAAACAACCAGGTTCCCCCAGAAGGCGAAAACAGGGGGAAAAGCTCAAATTTTAAAAATTTGGGTGCTTGGGGCAATTGTATTCCAAAACTTTCCCCCAACCGGGTTAAGTCAAAGCAAAAAAGAGGGGAGAATCCCGTTTTACCGGACGTCCCCCGGGGACGGGTTTTCGAAAGGGCGGGTTTTGGGATTTCGTAAAAGGGGAAAACCCCAAAAGCAAATATGACCGGACCCATAGCGAACAATACCCTAGGAAAGAGAAAAGCCTTTGAAAAAAGGGGGTTAAAAAGTAGGAAACCCCTTTAAAAAAGGGGAAACGAAGGAGCCGCAGGATGGTTTTTATTAGCCCTGGTTGGGGCCCCTTTTTTAATCTTCGGTTTCCCAGTACGGGGGGTCGCGATTGCCGGGGCACTATCCGGGTGGTGAACTTGGTTTACGGGCGTCAGGGGGAAGGGCCCCCCTTTGGGGGGTTTTTATGCCCTTCGCCCCGGATCGTCGCCCCGGTTGGTCCCCGGTCGTGCTCCCGGTTGGGCCCGGGGGGGCGGTCGCGCCCCTTGATGCACCAGTGAGGGGGGACGACGGAGGTTCTGTGGGTGTCCCTAAACTGAGGAATTTGGGGTGCAAATGCTTTACCGAAACCCCTTTGAAAACGGACCAAGAGTCCGTGTCGGAACCAGATGGCAAATTTGGGGGCACAAAGAGAAGTGGGCGGGGCCCAATGGTGAGATCCCGGGTTCGGGCGGGGCTTCGGCCGCAAGATTTTAAAGTGACTTGTCGAGCAGAGGTACCCAGGGGCCCCAAAGTGGTGAAATGCCCGAGTAGGGCGAAACCGGGGCCCCCGGGAGGCTTACGGTTTACGGCAATCTGCAAAGGGGGAAAGGGGGAAAATATGAAACCCTTGAGTTTCCCCCGAATTTCCCTCGGATGGACTCTGCCCCGTTTTTTAGGTTCGAATATTTAAGCCCCTTTGGGAAAAAACCCCACCTTTCCCCATTAAATGGGTAACTCCGATTTTAATTTAACCGGGGCCACAAATATTCCATGGCCCTTTTTTGCAAATCTCATAACCCAACGTTTGGTTAAGGGCCAAATTTGACGCTCATCAAAAACCCCCAAAAGGTGTTTGGGTTTATATGACAGCAGGACGGTGGCCTGGAAGTCAATCCGCAAGGAGTGTGTAAAAAAATCCCCTCCCAATAACCCGCCCCGAAAAATGGGGCCAAACGCGTGCTATAGGGCCGTTCGAGCAAATGCGAAGTCAACGAGTGGGGGGGGCGTGGGGGCTGAAGAAACCCCCTTTGGGGTGAGCCCGGGGCAAACGGCCCCCTGGCAGATTGGTGGTAGTAGCAAAAATTCAAAAGAGAAAATTTGAAGGCCGACGTGGAGAAGGGTTCCCTAGAAACACAGTTGAAAAAGGGGTTAGTCGATTAAGGAAATGGGAAAATGTGTTAAAATGCCCCATACCGACCACGTAAGCCGGGCCCCCTACGAAAGGGAAAACGGGGGTTAATATTTCCCCCAAAACCCGGAACGGGGGGGGTTCTGCCCTTCGGTTAAAAAGCGCAACCAAACGAACGGGGGACTCAGCGGGAGCGGAAGCAAGTTCTTTTTTGTTTAAAGAAGTCACCATGGAAAGGGATTTTCCCCGATTGGGCAGTGTCTGGTAAAAACACCGGCTTTTTGGGTGTTTTCCCTTCCGGGTGGCCCTTTAAAATCCCGGGGAGAAAAACTTCTGCCCGGTCGACCCAAAGCGCAGGTCTAAAGGGGTTAACAGCCTCTGGTCGATAGAACAATGTAGGTAAGGGAAGTCGGCAAAATAGATCCGTAACTTCGGGAAAAGGATTGGCTCTAAGGGTTGGGTCTGTCGGGCTGCAGCCCGAGACTTCGAAGCCTTAGGCGGACTGTCTGGAGTAAGGTTCGCCGAGCTCCGGATGGGCCGTCTTCGGCATCGAGGAGGAAGGCTGCAGCTTCGTCTTCGGACATTTCGGCAGACGACTAACAACCAACTTAGAACTGGTACGGACAAGGGGAATCCGACTGTTTAATTAAAACAAAGCATTGCGATGGCCGGAAACGGTGTTGACGCAATGTGATTTCTGCCCAGTGCTCTGAATGTCAAAGTGAAGAAATTCAACCAAGCGCGGGTAAACGGCGGGAGTAACTATGACCTTTAGGTAGCCAAATGCCCCCGTCATCAAATTTGTGGCCCCCATGAAGGATTAACGAGTTCCCCCCGTCCTATTCTATCTAGCGAAAAACCCACCAAGGGAAAGGCTTGGGCATAATCCCGCGGGGAAAGAAACCCCTTTTAGTTCTCTAGTTGACTTTGTGAAAAGACATGAAAAAGGGTGAGCTAAATGGGGAGCGTAAGCGAATTAAATACCACTATTTTTACGTTTTTTTTTTATTCGGTGAACGGAAGCGGGTGCAAGACCTTCTAGATTTTAAACCCCACCTTTCGGAGCGGTGCCACGGAGACACGTCAGGTGGGGGTTTGGTGGGGCGGGGACATCTGTTCAAACGATAAGCAGTGTCCTAAGGGGAGCCAAAGAGAACGGGGAAAACTCTTAAACAAAAGGGTAAAGTCACTTGATTTGATTTTCAGTTGAAACAAAACGGAAAACTGGCCCACGTCAGTTAGCCCGGGGAGGTTTAGTACTGTGTCAGAAAAGGACCCGGGATAACTGGTTGTGGCGGCAAGGTTATAGCGACTCGCTTTTTGATCTTCGATGTCGCTTCCTATCTTGGGGGCAGAATTCCCCCAAGGGCGGTTTTTTCCCCGCCAATAGGGGAAAGGGTGGGTTTTTGACCGCGGGACAGGGGGTTTTTTACCCAATGAGAAAAGTTTCCCAATAAATTCCAACTCTCAAAAAGTTGGGGAAAAAATTTGCATTTGCACTTGCTGAAAAAGGGAATGGGGGGGGGAAGCTACCATCTGTAGGGGTTTGGGGTGAACGCCTCTAGCCGAATCCGGTAGAACGGGCCAAAATACCCAGAGAGATGTTAGGCGAACAAAAAAGGCGTTCGGGTCCATGCACTCGGGGGGGCAACGGAAAGGGGAAAAAGCTCGAGGGGGAAATAATCGAAAATTAAAAATATTTCTTTTGTAAATCCTTTTGCAACTACTTTAAATTGGAAGGGGTATTGTAAGGGTAGAGTGCCCCGTTCACGATCCCTTTAGAAAGCCCAGTTCTCCTGATTGTCCTTTTTTTTTTTAACGGAAAATGTCCCCGGGGCCTTTGTTCGGACCGGAAAGTCGGGTCAGGGAGCGAGACATGAAAAAAGTTGGTCCAAAAGAAACCCCGGGGCCTTTGCTGGTTTTGGTAGCAAGCTTGAGGACCGGAAAATTTTTCTGGCTTTAAATTTTTTTTTCCCAAACACAAAGAACCGGGGCAAAAGAAAATATTCGCGTCACTTAAAAGGACCCCGGGTCAATACCCCCCTGGCCGTGCTCTTGTCCCAAAATGCAGGACCGGCTCTCGTTCAGCAATCGACATTCAAAATCGAGGACCCGGGAAACTTTGGTGGCTTGGATTTTTGCGACGGGGTTTTTTGGTGGCACTCGACGTTTTTGGGGCAAGGCCGGGAACGTTTTTTTTTTGGGGCGGTGCCTTTTTTGTCTCGGCGGGTGGGGGGGCCTCCAAAAATGTAAAAAACGAATTCTCGTTTCAAAATTTTAAAGGGCCCACATACAACACGAACCCCTCGCTTTCCAAAACCCTTGCATTCAAAGTGAAGGACCCCCCAAAAGGCGGGGGTAAACGGGCGGGGTAAAAGAGTGGATTTATAGTTCAAATTCTCAGCCCTTAGTCATGAAGTAAAGGGTGTTCCCTCAATGTAACTGCCGTATTACTTTTCCGGCCCGGGGTTTTAAAAGGGGGAAAACAGACAGCTTTTTCTCCTATAATACATACCCCAAACATGCCGGGGCCTTACCTTGGGAAAGGAAGTGCGATATGGGGGCTCGGAAAGCGGAGGTCGTTTTGAAACCATTTTTTAAAAACTTTATTTCTTTGGGATGTTGTGAGGGACCAGTTAGATGGCGACAGTCCCATTTAAAGAGAAAAGAAAACCATTTCCCCTCTTCCCGGCCCGGGACTTCAACAATGAACTGCCGGGGGCGGGGGAGTAATTTGCCTCCTTAAGGGACAAATTCCGCTATCAAGTCAAAGGGAGGGGAAGCTCCCTTTCTGAGTTCCCGCAAGGTTTTGGCGTACGAAAGGGGGCAAAAACTTTTAATACGATACCCGAAAAAAAAGCCGGGGGCCCTGACCCTTGGGAAACGATTTAGTATCGGGAAAAAAATGCCGGGGACGTCCCCTACAATTTCCCAAATTTTTTGGGCCCCAAAATTAAATTTTTTTTCTTTTAAAATTTTCACCAACAAAAGGGTTTAATAACATTTGATCAAAAAAATTTTAAAAAAATTTTTGCAAAATTGGAAAGTTTTTGACGTTTTGAAAAAAAGCAATATTTACTTTGACAACGGCAAGCCGGGGGTTTGGCCTATATGAGGGGGAAAAAGGGAAAAAATCGACCGTAAAGTCAAAGAAAACCCCGGACTAAAACTTTTGCCAGGGTTCTGAAGTCCGCTACTCGTGGCTGGATTCGTGATGCAAAGGCCGTTCGGCCCCGCAGAAAGGAGAATCGGTTTTACGAAAAGGGAAGCCAAAAGCTTAAAAAGAATCGTGAGTCGTCTGGGGGTTTAGAACGCGATTTCCCCTTTGAGAGATCGTCGTTTTTGGGCAGTCAACCGCACCCAAGGGCGTTTTTTGCCCCCCGCAGCTCACGGCCGAAACCCTTCCGGAAAGGATTTGCGATTGCCGTTCGAGGAGATTCGAAGGTGTAGGCAAACAAGTAGTTTCGTTACGAAACGCTTACCTAGCAAAAGCTGCCGGCAGTCGCTTCGTGCACTGCTCGTGTGGCCGGTCTCGGCAGAGGGAGCAATCCCGATGTCGAGACCGCGATGAAAGCTACCTGGTTGATCCTGCCAGTAGTCATATGCTTGTCTCAAAGATTAAGCCATGCATGTCTAAGTATAAACTTTTATACTGTGAAACTGCGAATGGCTCATTAAATCAGTTATCGTCTATTTGATTGTGCCCTTACTACATGGATAACCGTAGTAATTCTAGAGCTAATACATGCGAAAAGTCCCGACTTCTGGAAGGGATGTATTTATTAGATTAAAAACCAATGCGTTTAACGACGCTTTTCGGTGATTCATAATAACTGTTCGAATCGCATGGCCCTCGTGCCGGCGATGTTTCATTCGAGTTTCTGCCCTATCAACTTTCGATGGTAAGGTATTGGCTTACCATGGTGACAACGGGTAACGGAGAATTAGGGTTCGATTCCGGAGAGGGAGCCCGAGAAACGGCTACCACATCCAAGGAAGGCAGCAGGCGCGCAAATTACCCAATCCCGATTCGGGGAGGTAGTGACAATAAATAACGTTGCAGGCGCCAACGGCTTCTGCAGTCGGAATGAGTACAATATAACACCCTTAACGAGGAACAATTGGAGGGCAAGTCTGGTGCCAGCAGCCGCGGTAATTCCAGCTCCAATAGCGTATATTAAAGTTGTTGCAGTTAAAAAGCTCGTAGTTGGATTTCGGAACCGGCCGATTGGTCCGTCCTCTGGATCGTGTACTGATCGGTCTGTTCTTCTTCGCGAAGACCGCGTGTGCCCTTAACTGGGTGGGCGCGGGATTCGCGACGTTTACTTTGAAAAAATTAGAGTGTTCAAAGCAGGCAGTCGCTTGAATATCTCAGCATGGAATAATAGAATAGGACTTTGGTCTTATTTTGTTGGTTTCCGAGACCGAAGTAATGATTAATAGGGACAGTTGGGGGCATTCGTATTTCATTGTCAGAGGTGAAATTCTTGGATTTATGAAAGACGAACTTCTGCGAAAGCATTTGCCAAGGATGTTTTCATTAATCAAGAACGAAAGTTGGAGGCTCGAAGACGATCAGATACCGTCCTAGTTCCAACCATAAACGATGCCGTCTGCGGATCGGAGGTCGCTCATGTAAGGCTCCTTCGGCACGCTATGAGAAATCAAAGACTTCGGGTTCCGGGGGGAGTATGTTCGCAAGAATGAAACTTAAAGGAATTGACGGAAGGGCACCACCAGGAGTGGAACCTGCGGTTTAATTTGACTCAACACGGGAAAACTCACCAGGTCCAGACATAGGAAGGATTGACAGATTGAGAGCTCTTTCTTGATTCTATGGGTGGTGGTGCATGGCCGTTCTTAGTTGGTGGAGTGATTTGTCTGGTTAATTCCGTTAACGAACGAGACCTTAACCTGCTAAATAGTGACACGGTTCTTTGAACCGTGGCTCACTTCTTAGAGGGACTATCGGTTTCAAACCGATGGAAGTTTGAGGCAATAACAGGTCTGTGATGCCCTTAGATGTTCTGGGCCACACGCGCGTTACACTGATGAAGCCAGCGAGTATATCGCCTTCACCGGAAGGTGCGGGTAATCTTGTGAAACTTCATCGTGCTGGGGATAGACCATTGCAATTATTGGTCTTGAACGAGGAATTCCTAGTAAGCACGAGTCATCAACTCGTGCTGATTACGTCCCTGCCCTTTGTACACACCGCCCGTCGCTACTACCGATTGAATGGTTTAGTGAGATCTCGAGATTGGCGACGCCATGCCGCGAGGCACGGTGCCGCCGAGAACTTGC